>NC_057813.1:696037465-696316965 GCF_018294505.1 Triticum aestivum
TATGCCACAAAGACATAACAAAGAGAGAAACAAGCAATCAAGCAATCAAAAGATACCAATTGAAGCAAGCAATCAAAGGATATAAATTGAACCAACTAGACCAAAGATCCTATGAGCCACATGAATGAAGGATATTATGATATGAGACGAGGAGTGTTCTAAAGAAACTAGAGAAGCTCCTCATGATTTGTGCACAAATAAGAATGTTTTGTAATTGGATACAAAGTGCACAAAATAGGATCATAGCTCCCCCAAAATCAATAGAAACAAACAACAAGTGCAAGTGAGCATAAAGGAAACTAAGCCTAGCACTTGCAACAAACACATGGTTGAGCAACATGTAAAAGAGGCAACTTAAGAATAGGCTCAACCAAAATGATGTGTGTGAGTCATGGCAAAGCACATGAAGACTAATATACGGATGAGCATAAGCATCAACATAGTCTCGAATGAATGAGATACACGGTGCAAAGCCTTTCATTCTCACACACAACTAAGCAAATGGGTTCACAAGAACACTAATAAGCATAAAAATAACATATGCTTGTGACAACCCATGGTGAAGATAGAAAATGAAAGCCTCATCAAGACGAGGGATACCAATTAAGATGGGAAAAGCCTTGTAAAGATAAGCAAGAGGAAAATAATCTTCACCACACAAGAGTGCAACAATATGCAGTGATAGAGGACACGCACTGAAGGCAAAAGCTTTCACGGAGCCACCAAAGAAATAACAAAAGAAAGACAAGGTGGACGTGAAAGAAAGGATATCATCTAGAGATGTAATTTCTCTCAAGTGTATAAAGTTCTAGGTAGACGAAATCATGATGATATATGTCTACAAAGAAGGATGTACACCCGAAATAGTTATAACACGAAGGAACAAGATATCCAAAAGGAAGTCATAGATATACCAATAAGATATTTGCTTGGAAGCATGGCACATGGCTAGATATGGTCTTATTGGATATAGATGAATTCCTACCACACAACCATCAAAGACATCACAACTAGCAACATGAGATCATCGTTGAGATGCTTTGAGAAAGGAAACAAGTATCACAAGATAGAATGAATAACATGCCATGATACAACCTACACACGGTTGATTCAATAAATGTGTGCATGTAGTAGATGATGATACTTGTTACCGAGATAGCATTGGAAGGATGTAGTAGAAACCAATTGAAGGTAGAGTAGTTCACTGATCATCCTAGCTTGACTCCAATAAGCACATGGTGACACACCTTCCTTTTGAATTAGCCGAGTATCCAATGCATCTCCAATTGTTCCTAGAACAACAACACAAACAAAATGGTACCCAAACTCATCGGGACCAAATAGTTAGAAACACCAATACATAGGACAAACTCCACATAAATATGTGCATATAGATATGAAAATGAATTTCATGCACAACTCATCCAAATTGAGACTGGGTGGAGTTTCCCCTATATATTGAGTCAAAGAAAGAAAGCATGCCAAATAACATACATGAAGTAAACATGCATGCTCAAGACTTTCAAAACCCTAAACCAAAAGAAAACGAAATGCCAAGAGAAAAGGATACCAAATAGATAAATCATCACTTGGAAGATATCATTAAAGATACATCAAGGAGTGAGATATCCATTGATACATACTAAACTAAAGATGTCAAACTCCCAAAGAGAGGATGGTTCCAAACAAACCAAGCTCTCAACAAAGTTTCGTGATGGCACAAAGTACCAAAAAGAAATGGCTTGCCTTCCACCAAAACACACTTGATAAGGATCACAAGAAGAGTGTTCTAAAGAAAATAGGATAGCTCCCCCACGAGTTGTGCATTATATAGGATTTGCATTTGAATACAAATTGCACAAGGTGGGATCACCACTTTCACTATATCTAGAAAACACTAGAAGAGAACAAGAAATAAACAAGATCCACAAGTGGTAGGGAAGGCAACGGGAGTTTACACAAACCTTGGCAAGAGAAAAGGCAAATAAAGACAAAGGCCAAAGTAAAGATGATCAACAAATTCTACCACACATAAGTGACTACCAATTTTCAAAGACAAGAAGTATTTGGAAATAATTCCCAGTGATAGATAACAAGGATATCGAAGATCATCTTCACAACAAACACAAGCAAATTGCCACTTGTAGAACTAACATGTCACCTGGGAACAACATAATTTACAATTTCAATTCTAGGAGACACTATCTCAAATGTACACATTTTCTAGGCTGGTAATATGCACATAGCATATTACTCCCCCATAATGTGATACCAATAAGAACTTAACAAGAGGCAATAAGAGGATCCAACACGAGATAATCAATGGAATTTTTAGAATTTGAATTTCTCATGAGAGATATATCACCTAGCGACTAGATAATCTTGTAATATCAATACTAGATGGTATTCCTCATGTATACACATTTATAGGATTGTGAGGTGTACAAAGAACATCACTCCCCCAAAATGGGATGTTCCATTGATCTCTCACATGAGCCAACTAGGATACAAACAAGAAGCAAAAGGCTCAACGCACGATGCACACGTACATGATGTGCAAACCAACACACACATACTTGATTGCTCAAGATAAGCAAGTTGGAAGCGCAACATATACAAACACATGCATGGAACAAAACCAAAACATGCAAGGGGGCAAGTAACTTTCAAAGTAAACAATTTAAGTACAAGTTACCGCAAGGAGGCACATTGGATATAAGATAGAAACTTGATAATCCAATTGACTTGGCTTGAGACAAAAAGAATGATGAAGTCCCCTTAATTCTTCATAATGTAGACAAGTCTCCAATGCCCTCCAACAACACCTATTGATCAAGTTTGAGCTTGTTGGTCCCCAACCAAGTTGGGTCCTAAGAGGTTAGTCACAATAGGCTTGGCAACCCAAATGATTCTTTTCTTGACACCACTTTGAGTACCAACAAACTTGGAAAACACATTGCCAACCTTATCCTTCCCAAGAGAATAGATATCATCAATAGTAATTGGGTTGGATAAGTTACCACTAGTGCATGAAGAAGCGATGTGGCCTTTCTCACGACATAAGTAGCAACGCCTACTCTTCACTTTCTTCTCACTTGATTTCTCAACAAGAGAAGCATTAACTTGAGTCTTCTTGGGAAGTGGCCTTTCTTCAACTTGAGGTTGAGCATGAGATTGAACTTGTGGCCTCTTCCCTTGTTGCTTGTCACCAATGGCATTCTTCTTCAATGGGCAATATCTAACATGATGCCCTTCAATTTTGCACTTGAAGCAAATAATATTAGCCGAATTCTTGACTTGTTTTTGGCCCTTCTTCTTCTTCTTATTAGAGTTGAATCCAAGTCCACCTTTGTCATTGGGGGATTTTTGCACACTCAAGATATTGTTGAGTGTGGATTTCCCTTCATGACTCTTTTCCAAGTCTTTCTTCAAAGAAGTGACTTGGGCCTTGAGCTCTTTGATTTCCTCTACATGGTTAGTCTCAACACAAGTACTAGAGGAAGTATAAGCTTCATCGTTAGAGCAACAAGGCAAGGAAAGAAATTTATCACAATATGTACCAACATTGTGAGTATATGAATTACAAGGACTAGCACATGGCAATATAGTATTTTGAATAGAAGTGGTGCCAGTATCCACATGAGGCTCACTAGATGTTACCTTAGCAATCATGGCCTCATGAGCTATCTTTAGCACATTATGGGATACTAGAAGATCGTCATGAGAGCTTGAGAGATTTTCACGGCTTTCTTCCAATTTCCCATAATTGCTAGATAGCAACTCAAGTTGAGCCCGTAGCTCAACATTCTCCTTCAAAATGGATGCTTCGGAAGTAATAGAGTTAGTAGCACAAGCATCATCATTTACAACAATAGAAGAGGACAACTTGGCAAACTCTTTTAAATAAGAAGCTTCAAGTTGGGCATGAGACTCGGTGAGTTTGATGAGATGACCCTTGATGACCCTTGAGCCATTTTTTGAGGTGCTCAAAATCCTCAAGGAGTCTAGCATGAGAAACTTCAAGCTTAGCATTTTTAGTTTTGAAATCGTTGGCCACCTCAAGAGCTCTATCATGAGATTCCCTCACTCTAGATAATTCTAGAGCAAAAGTCTCCTTGAGAGATTCGGAGGTGGTTTGTTCATGTTCAAGAGCTTGAGATAGCTCCATGATCTCATTTGCGTAATCACGCCTGAGGGAGTCCTGGACTAGGGGGTGTCCGGACAGCCGAACTATCATCATCAGCCGGACTCCAAGACTATGAACATACAAGATTGAAGACTTCGTCCCGTGTCCGAATGGGACTTTCCTTGGCGTGGAAGGCAAGCTTGGCAATACGGATATGTAGGTCTCCTACCATTGTAACCGACTCTATGTAACCCTGGCCCTCTCGTGTCTATATAAACCGGATGGCTTTAGTCCATAGGACGAACAACAATCATACCATAGGCTAGCTTCCAGGGTTTAGCCTCCTTGATCTCGTGGTAGATCTACTCTTGTAATACCCACATCATCAATATCAATCAAGCAGGACGTAGGGTTTTACCTTCATCAAGAGGGACCGAACCTGGGTAAAACATCGGGTCCCTAGTCTCCTGTTACCATCCGCCTAGACACAGAGTTCGGGACCCCTTACCCGAGATCCGCCGGTTTTGACACCGACATTGGTGCTTTCATTGAGAGTTCCTCTGTGCCGTCGCAATCAGGAGGGATGCCTTTTCCCATCTTTAAAGACGGCGCCGTCGTCAAGGGAGCTTTGGCTACCGGCCAAACTATCCGGCTAGGCGGTTTTCTTATGACTGCCTGCTCGGCCGCCGCTCCGACAATGACCTCTCAAGTTATCAAAAGCGATCTTCACATCAACTCGGAATTCGCCGAGCAGCTAGATCCGATGGAGCTCTCCTCCGTAAATGAGCTCTTGGATCGCATAGCCGCCCTGGGAGTCGCTACAGACTACGATCAGATTGGGCTTAAAACCGATCTGAGAAAAATTAACTCTCCCCAGGCTACCCGCCATGTTGTTGTGGTAGAGGAACAACGCGGCGACTCTTCTTCTATGTTAAAGACCAGTTATGTCCGGATTCCCGATCCCTCCATGCCGGATTCCCGCGGAGGGACGGACGACAATCAAGTACTGAACCTAAAGTCAGGCATCAGACCATATCTATTCGATAACATCCAACAATCCAAGCTTCCAAATCTGGAAACTTCTTGGCCTTTGAGCCTCAGATTGGGCGGGGTTCCAAATTTAATTCCGCCCGCCCACCCAAACATAAGCGATCTATCTCTAATACGGCAACAACCTGATGATACAGTACATCATTACTGGGCCAGATTCCTCCTGGTTATGGACAGGATAAAGGACTGCCGTGAGGAAAGCGCAATCTCAATTTTCTGCAACAATTGCATGGACAAGGGAATCATGAACGCCATAAGTCGTCACGAAGTTACACGCTTCGCCGACCTGGCAACCATAGTACAAAAATACTGTGCGATGGAGAGTGCCTGGAAAACCAAAACCAGGTTTTGGGACAATCCGACCCTGAACACAACCCTAGTTCGAAGTAAAAGGGTGCGTCATAGTCAAGCACCTGGGTTAAAAACCAAAAAGCAAAAACCCCCTAAAGGGCACGGAACCGTACTGGAGGGATGGCTCAACGGACCCTACAAAATCCATAGTACAGAGGGCGCCACTCCAACACATAGCCTTCGAGCATGTTGGATACTATGGCAGGTGGCCAAAAGTGGCGAAGGTTTTCTAGCCCCGGGTAACCAGCCCAACAGTACCAGTACGGTATTAACAGTCTTCTAGACTTTCGCATCAAATAATATGCGGAAACGAACAATCCGCAGCCTCGCCGAAGTCTACCAAGTAGCAACAACAAATCCATGGAGCGACACGCCTATCACCTTCAATGCCAGCGACGAACCTAAATTCCGAACAGCCCGAGCACCAGCCGCATTGGTCCTCCGTCCGATAGTGGACGGCTTTCGTCTTACCAAGGTACTCATGGATGGCGGCAGCGGATTAAACCTCATCTACGAGGAAACCCTCCAAAAATTGGAAATTGACTGGAGCCGCATTGAGCGAAGCAGCACAACCTTTAGAGGAATAATCCCTAGTCGGGAAGTACGCTGCACAGGAAAAATCACACTAGATGTAGTGTTCGGCTCACCGGACAATTACAGGTCCGAGGAGGTCACGTTCCAAGTGGCCCCGTTCGGCAGCGGATATCACGCCTTGTTAGGGCGAGAGGCATTCACAATTTTCCAAGCTATACCCCATTACGGGTACATGAAGCTTAAAATGCCCGGGCCCAATGGAATCATCACTCTTGTCAGTGATCCAGATATAGCACTCCGCGCCGAAAATAAGACAGCCGCACTAGCCCTAGAGGCACTATCCGAAGCCCTAGCGGCAGAGGAACTCACTGCGCTGCGCTCCACGATGGATAGGGACGACGTGATACTCGATAAGAGATCTAAGTCCACCTCTTTTAAACCAGCAGACGAAATAGTCAAATTCCAGGTCCATCCAACGGACCCCACAAAGACGGCCTCCATTGGGGCACAATTAAACCCCGATGTAGAAGCCGCACTACGAGAATTCCTTCGGGAAAATTGGGACATTTTTGCCTGGCACCCTTCAGATATGCCAGGAATCCCACGCAGGCTGGCAGAACACAGCCTAAATATCCTAAAAGGATTCAAGCCAGTCAAACAGGCTCTTCGGCGATTTTCCGAACCCAAAAGACAGGCAATGGGAGAGGAGCTAGCCAAACTCTTAGAAGCCGGATTCATCAGAGATATAAAACATCCGGACTGGCTAGCAAACCTGGTAATGGTACCAAAAAAGGACAAATCCTGGCGCCTTTGTGTCGATTTCAAAGACCTTAACAAGGCATGTCCAAAGGATCCTTTCCCCCTCCCCCGCATCGACCAAATCATCGATGCTACCGCAGGGCACGATTCATTGTGCTTCCTCGACGCATACTCCGGATACCATCAAATCAAGATGGCGGAAAAAGATCAGGCCGCAACGGCATTCATTACTCCATACGGACCATTCTGCTTCAACACAATGCCCTTCGGACTCAAAAACGCCGGCGCAACATATCAGCGCATGATTCAGACATGTCTGGCTACCCAGATAGGCAAAACAGTGGAGGCATACGTAGACGATGTGGTCGTTAAGACCAAACACGTCGAAACTCTAGTAGACGATTTGAGGCTTACATTCGACAACCTCCGAGCATACGACATTAAGCTCAACCCGGAAAAATGTGTTTTCGGCGTACCAGCCGGAAAGCTCTTGGGCTTCATTGTATCCGGTAGAGGAATTGAAGCAAACCCAGCCAAGATCCGAGCTCTGTCACAATTGGATATCCCAAAAGACCTCAAACAAATACAAAAACTAACTGGATGCATGGCGGCTCTAAGCCGCTTCATCTCCCGTTTGGGAGAAAAGGCACTGCCCCTCTATCGCCTCCTCCGGCGCACCGAACACTTCGAATGGACGGATGCTGCCACGGCCGGACTCGAAGAAATTAAGGCCATATTGGCAACAAATCCGGTCCTGGCCGCGCCCAACCTAGGCGAACCGATGTTATTATATATCGCGGCAACACATCAAGTTGTCAGCGCGGTACTCGTCGTCGAACGAGAAACAGAAGGGCACAAATTCCCTCTTCAAAAACCAGTGTACTACGTATCCACTGTCTTAACTCCATGCAAGTCCCGGTACCCACATTATCAAAAGATAGCGTACGCGGTGTTCATGGCATCCCGGAAGCTGCAACACTACTTTCAAGAGTGTTCCATAACGGTGGCCTCCGAAGTACCTCTCAACGATATTATAAACAATCGCGACGCGACGGCAGGATTGCAAAATGGGCCATTGAGCTCTTACCATTTGACATAACCTACAAACCACGACGAGCTATAAAGTCGCAAGTTTTGGCTGACTTCATCGCTGAATGGACCGAGGCCGAACTCCCTAAAGAGTACGGCGCATACTCCAATTGGATCATGCATTTCGACGGCTCCAAAGTGTTGTCTGGCTTGGGGGCTGGCGTCGTCTTGACGTGCCCAACCGGAGACACAGTCCAATACGTACTTCAAATAATGTACACGGACTCCAACAACGCAGCCGAATACGAGGCCCTTCTACATGGTCTCCTGATGGCAATCTCCATGGGTATTCAACGCCTAGAGGTGCGCGGGGATTGAAACCTCACAATATCCCAAGTAAATGGAGACTTTGACGCCAAGGATCCGAAAAGGCAGCCTACCGTAACGCCGTCCTAAAAATGCCAGCTCGGTTCGAAGGACTCGAATTCCACCAGGTAGCCCGAGATAATAACCAGGCAGCAGACGTGTTGGCACGCATCGGCGCAAAACGCGATGCCGTCCCTCCAAACATCTTACTAGAGCGGCTCTTTAAGCCATCCGTATTATGGGAAGAGGAGTCCGGAAATAACAACCCGGAACCAACTGCACCACCCAACACGGAACATTCTGACACAATCGGTGGCTCAGCCAATGAAATAACCCCTTCAGCCCACGAAATAATGGCAGTAATTGCCCTGTGGACGGAACCATTCCTAGCCTACTTAATTAGGCAGGAACTTCCCGAAGACCAAAATGAGGCCCGCTGCATAGTTCGGTGATCTAAAGCCTACAAGGTCCATGAGGGAGAACTTTATAAGAAAAGCACAACCGGAGTCCTTCAAAGGTGTATCTCCGAAGAGGAAGGGCGAAATCTCCTGGCTGAAATTCATGCCAGACTCGGCGGGCACCACGCCGCAGCCCGGGCCCTTGTAGGCAAGGCCTTCCGTACAGGATTTTATTGGCCGACAGCCCGGGCAGATGCTCAGGACTTAGTCCAACGATGCGTCGGTTGCCAGCTCTTTGCTAATCAAAGCCACATGCCACCCACCGCCCTCAAAACTATACCCATCACTTGGCCGTTCGCGGTCTGGGGGCTTGACATGGTTGGACCCCTTAAAGGGGGAACCCACAAGCAAAAATACTTATTGGTCATGGTGGACAAATTCACCAAATGGATAGAGGCCAAGCCGGTTAAAACGGCAGAATCCGGACCTGTGATAGACTTCATATCCGGGGTAGTACACCGTTTTGGCATCCCCCACAACATCATCACTGATAACGGCACGAATTTCACGGCCGACGAGGTTAAACTCTGGTGCAAAAACATGGGCATCAAGCTCGACTACGCTTCAGTCTATCACCCTCAAACTAACGGTCAAGTCGAACGAGCAAATGGTCTAATCATGAGCGGCATTAAACCCAGATTAGTGCGGTCCCTCACGGAATCTAACACGCACTGGGTAGAGGAGCTCGACTCCGTACTCTGGGGGCTGCGGACCACGCCAAATCGCACTACCGGATTCACACCATTTTTATGGTATACGGCGCTGAGGCAGTTTTGCCCTGCGATATAATTCATGACTCACCTCGCGTGCGCATGTACGAAGAAAGAGAAGCCGAGTTGGATCGGCAGGACAGTTTGGACGCCTTAGAGGAGGAGCGCGACGTGGCAAAATCCCGTTCCGCATTCTATCAGCAGCAGGCTCGAAGATATCAAAGCAGAGAAGTACGGGCCAAAACTTACAATGTTGGCGAGCTAGTTCTACGCCTGCCGGACAAGAAAAAGGTCAAACTTAAGCCCAAATGGGAAGGTCCCTTCATCATCGACCAAGTCCTTACCGGCGGTGCATACCGTCTACGCAACGCATCTAACAACCGACTCGAGCCGAACCCATGGAACGCAGCCCGTCTCCGAAGATTCTACGCCTAGTGCCGGACTCAGAGTTCGTCTCCTTCCTCCGTCCACCTTTCATATTTTTTCGCTGTCTTTGGTTTCCCTCCTTTTTCCTCCCTCTTTCAGTAAAAGCCTTTGAGGTCTGATCTGCGCATTGTTCGCACACACTTGATGTGCTACTCGCACACGTTATACCTGGGGGCTTCTTTAACAGAAGCTTATTTATACGGGCTTCATGCCCAACACATGCGTCATACTTCCGCATGTACCTTTTACTCACCATTATATGCATCGATATGACTTAAGTTTTGGCCAAGCTTGGTTGCCTGGCTCCTGTGCTTACCCCTACGTTCCCGATTGTTCAGCTAGGAGGTAAAGGGAGCACCTTTGCGATTGTTCACTACTAGGTGAAGTAGCTGATTCCTGTAGTGGTTACTGCCGGGTCAGCCGGATGTGTACCTCAGACTGGGTGAAGCCGAAGGCTAGCGTTCTTAAGGGAATATTCGGTCGGTGACTTGAAAGATGATTTATTACTTATTTATTTATCTGCCCCTAGATGCTTTTTCTGCTCTTTTCGCAGTCCGGACATGCACTTTAGGGCATGCCTCCCAGGGAAAGGAACCCCTAACGGAACTATTCTCCCTGGAAGATGTTTCTTACTAACCATGTAATATAACATAACTAGTTGGGCACCTGTCTGATAAAGCACTTATGACCCCTACGCCTGGTCTCCATGCATGCCCCGGTTTTTGTATAACCGTGAGGGTATTCTGACACACTCCGGACTGTTGGGTCCCAAGGTTGAAGCGAAAAGGTCCGCAAAGACAAATGATCTACAATCCGGCTAGAAGGCATTTTACATGTCATTTTCAATTACATCGTCAAACTGACTGATTGTACTCCTCTTCAATCCCATCTAACAGGCTGTCTAGTTTACAGTCCCGTTGGGAATATTTCGTGGCCAACTCTACTTGGCCATACATCAAGCTCACAGGGATCTCCTTCCCATCGGGCCCCACAGGTCCGACCTCGGCCATGTGGTTTGGATCAGCATTCGTGTACCGCGTCTTCACCATGGCCCAGGCCTCCCTGGCGCCTTGACGGCAGGCCGTTATCTTCCACAGACAGAAGCGCTGTCGTACTCCCTGAAGCTTCTCAGCAAGCCCTCCAAGACCCTCGGGTAGGGAGACGGAAGGCCATAAGGCCTGAACGACGCCGCTCATCGCCTGCCGGACATGTTCGTGCAGTTGCAGCAGCTCGGGAAGAAGGTCACCCGTGGAACCAGGCATTTCCTCCGCCGGACGACCCGTGAGCACACCTACAGACACATTTCTGTCAATTGACTTGCTCGTCGAACTCTTCTTTTCAAAAGAGTTTGCTCAAGCACTTACTGTAAATGCCGCGACGAAGCCGCCGATTCTCCTTTACGGAGTTAGACAGCTGGACCCGAACATCTTTTAGTTCTTCGCCCAGCTGGGTGTTGGCATCTTGTAGTTTATTCCTCTCCTGCTGCACCCTCATAAGCACCTTCTCGCTGGCCTTCAGCTGGCGCAGCAGATGTTGCTTGTCCGGATCTAGTCCGGCACCCTCTGCAATATTATTGTCAGACTAAACGCACACGCCGCACTTCATAAACTACTTATCTTTTCGAAATATATATTACCAGAGGGGGTCTCTGTGGCTCCCCCGGCGGCGGCTAGTGCGGCCTCAAGTTGGGCCTTGCATTCTTGAAGCTCCTGGGACAGGTGGGTATTCTTCTCCGTAAGATCCTGCATAACAAATGATCCTTAAATCAGTTAGTTTAACTATTTTAAGTCTCGGGGGCTACTGGCATATATAACTATTAAAATTCCTCACCCTTATGTCTTTCACATACTGCTCCATGGCTCTGGTCAAACCATCTTGAGCAGCACGGAGGTGCGCGTCTCCCGCATTAAAGGCATTCAACGCCTCCGGGGAGAAACACGCGTCACGAAGAACTGTCCGACGGCGCCTGTGATTCATGGCGCTCTCCACCTCAGACCTGGCGGTGGACAACCTGTCGGCATCCTCCGTTGGAGGAGCATCCGGCTCGCGCCTTGTGCTCGCCTCCCCCTCCGGACCAGGTGATGGAGCCTGGCTGGCGGAGGCTTGGTTGGCAACCTCTCCGGGCATAGTCCGGCGAGCGCTCTTTCTCTTGGAAGAATCATGAGCATTAATATAGCTCACAGGAGTCTTTCCCTTAAAGACAATGGTGCGCCATACCTTTGCGGCGATGTTTCGATTCCCGCAGCACTCCTCTTTCGCCTGCTGGGCCGCACTGACCCTTGTTGGTTAGTCACCGCGGGCTCGGCTTCCCGCCGTAAAGGCACCTCCTGCGAAGCACCGTTGGTACACGGTGGTCAGAAATAAGCATTAAAAAAGTAATGGTGTCAGGACTTCGGTCGTACTCACCTGGGAAGCCGGAGATAAACCGGTGTAGTCAGCTGTAATGGCGACTAGAGCATTGTCTATGCTGAGTTGGTGGAACATCCCGTCAAGCAGTTCCACCATTATGTCCGGATCCTCCCCGGAGGCCGGATCTAGGGATCTTCCCGGATCCTCGGGTTGTGGAGTCAGGCTTTCCATGCCCTCCACATCCCGGCGCAGTTCCAGCGTCGAAATCATAAAGTAAGACACGGATCGGATATATAAACGTCCGCTTACCCAGCTCCGAGGGTTATTCATGGAGAATCCATCCAATGGACTCGTGCGGAGGAAGTCCTCCTTCTCCCCCTTGTACAAGCCGGACAGGATCTTCACCAGATTGGCGGCCGATCCCGGCCCCTTGCGGCCATGACGGGTGGCGTCATTCTCCCCGTTGAAATCCCACATGGGGTGGCCCCTATATTGGAGCGGCTGCACCCCTCGCATAATGCATGTGGCCATGACTCCAATCATGGTCAATCCGGAATGGGCCAGTAACCTTATCCGGCCCATCAGATATTGGACGCTCCTATCATCTTCCCGTTGAGGGCTCTGCAGGCGCCAACTCAGGCATTTCTTCAGAGGAGCGTTGCTAAACTCCGGGAGACCAATCCGAACTGGATCCGGCAGCGGGGCGTCTTCCATATAGAACCACTCTGAAGGCCAGTTTTCAGACGCCTTCTTCGGGGTTCCGGATAGATATCCGGTCCCGGCGATGCGCCATATTTCGGCTCCGCCCACTTTATATATCGACCCCTCGTGAGAACGGGGTACGGGGCAAAACAATCTCCTCCACAGCGCAAAATGGGGCTCGATGCCCAAGAATAGCTCGCAAAGAGCTACGAAGCCCGCGATGTGCAAGATGGAGGCAGGTGTGAGGTGGTGAAGTTGGAGTCCATAGAACTCCAGGAGCCCCCGGAGAAACGGATGTATGGGAAATCCGTGTCCCCTTATTAGGTAGGGGACGAAGCATACCCGCTCTCCTTTGGAGGGATTGGGGACGCTCTCCGCCTGCTTCCCACCCTTGTATGTGGCCAGTCCGGCTCGAACCGGAACCATAAAGGCTAGGGGAAGGTATCCCTCTGCTTGGAGCATCACTAACTCGCTATGCGGGACTGAACATCTCCTCGAATCTCCTGGCTGAGGACTGGGAGCGCGAGAGGAGGAGCCGCGTCGACTGTCCATGTTGGAATGGATTTTTGTCAGATGCGCTTCGATGAGTACTTGCGGAAGGAGGATGGTGTGATTCGGATCTGGATCCTCACCTCTCTTATAGGCGGCTTATTCGCGCAGCTAGGGGGGTAAAACGTAAAAATACCCTGGCTTTTTGCATTCATACGACACGTCAAAGAGGGCCATTGTTGGACGTGGAAGCCAAGGAGCGCAACATTTATAAGGAAACCGGACACTATTCGGCAAACACATGGAATATGGAGGAGAACCCGCCTTGCAAACGCCGAAGACAATATACGCTCCGGACTCGTCGTCATTGAAGCCTGGTTCGGGGGCTACGGAGGGAGTCCTGGACTAGGGGGTGTCCGGAGAGCCGAACTATCATCATCAGCCGGACTCCAAGACTATGAAGATACAAGATTGAAGACTTCGTCCCGTGTCCGGATGGGACTTTCCTTGGCGTGGAAGGCAAGCTTGGCAATACGGATATGTAGATCTCCTACCATTGTAACCGACTCTGTGTAACCCTAGCCCTCTCCGGTGTCTATATAAACTGGATGGCTTTAGTCCATAGGACGAACAACAATCATACCATAGGCTAGCTTCTAGGGTTTAGCCTCCTTGATCTCGTGGTAGATCTACTCTTGTAATACCCACATCATCAATATCAATCAAGAAGGACGTAGGGTTTTACCACCATCAAGAGGGCCCGAACCTGGGTAAAACATCGTGTCCCTAGTCTCCTGTTACCATCCGCCTAGATGCACAGTTCGGGACACCCTACCCGAGATCCGCCGGTTTTGACACCGACAACGCCCATGAGCTTCCATTTTATCAATGGTGACCTCATGCTCCTCAAGATGAGATTCCAACTCATCAATATATTTCTTTCCCTCAATGGCAATGGACATAATTTCCATGAAGTTGGAACAAGCAATTTTATTTTTATGAAGAGCTTTAAAAACCATTTCCCCCTTAATTTTTAAGGAGGCAACATTATCATTCCCTTCATCGTAATCAACATCATCATCATTCTTGCCATCATCAATATCATCACAAGATATATTGGGATTCAAAGTGGGAGATACCTTTGAGGCCTTGGCCATAAGGCAAAATGCAATAGATGATGATGTAGGATCCCTTGAAGCACCATTCAAGACCACATATTGTTCCATGGAGTGTTGAGTTTCCTCTACATTGTTAGCACAACAACTCGAGGAAATAGATACATTTTTGTCATGGCAACAAGACATAGCAAGCATATCATCATGAGATTTGAGCAAGC
Organism: Triticum aestivum; assembly: GCF_018294505.1. Lineage (NCBI taxonomy): Eukaryota > Viridiplantae > Streptophyta > Magnoliopsida > Poales > Poaceae > Triticum > Triticum aestivum. Next base: position 696,052,151 of record NC_057813.1, read on the forward strand.
AATTTCTACATGATATGCAAGGACTACCAACACGAGCATGTGAAACATGTAAGGTGTTCGAAGTTTTAAAGTCCAAAGAAGGACCATTGCAATAAGATAGTGATGAAGAATCACCAAGAACAAGCACACTATCATCATTGCAATGACCACCACTACTCACCCTAGCATTACCTTGTGGCAATCCACATCTAGATGAAGTAGAAGAAGTTGAGAAGCCAACACGGCCGGAGGAGGAGGGAGAACAATCATCCCCACAAATCTTGGACACACCATATTTATCTTGAAGCTTTGTCCATAAATCATGAGCATCCCGGAACGGCATGAGTTGAAATATAACTACATTGCTCAAAGCATCGAAAAGTACATTAGAAGCTTGAGCATTGAGATAAGAGTTTTTCTCATCCTCTAAAGATAATCTTTGGGGATCCTTTGGAGGAGAAAAACCCATATCTACAATTCGCTCTAAATTTGGGTCCATGACCCTAAAGAGGTTAAGCATGCGAATTACCCAAACATCAAAATTTGTGCCATCGAAACTAAGAGTGTCCGAGAATCCTAATCCCCTAGTCGACATATTTACTCTCTAGGCAGTTAAGCCTAACAAAGAGAGACGAGGCTCTGATACCAATTGAAAGATCGTGGATGTCGCCTAGAGGGGGGTGAATAGGCGTTTTAAAATAATTACAGTTTAGGCTTGAACAAATGCAGAATAAACCTAATGGTTAATTTTTCAAGCACAAAACCTACAACAACTAGGCTCACCTATGTGCACCAACAACTTATGCTAAGCAAGATAAGCAACTATGTGATAGCAAGATATATGACAAGAACAATATGGCTATCACAAAGTAAAGTGCATAAGTAAAGGGCTCGGGTAAGTACGGGCACACGGAGTTCCCAAGTCCTTCTCTCCCAAATACCACCAAAGCAACTAATGCTAGGGAGGAAAATGAGAGGAAGAACGAAAGAAGAACACGAAGAAATAATTTCGGTTTAGTGATTTTTCGCGTCCATTAAATCTGAAAATTCTGTGGGTCTTAGAATAATTCCAGTACCCACTAAAATGATTTTGGATTTGTTCTGAAACAATTTCAGATTAGTGAATTTCATCTACGAAAAACATCTGAAGTGGTCCCGGCAGCCCCCGGAGCATATCCGGTTATTATCCCGGAAAATTCCAGAAAGCTTCTAGAATGATTCTGGCACCCTCCAAGAATTATCAGGCATGTGCCGAAACCAATTTGACTTAACGGTATCCCCTGAAACAACTTTTCAGTTTCACCAAAACTCATCCGATGACCTCTCTCTGCGGAACCTGTTCCGCTGTCCGAAACTTTTTCGGTGTCCGAAACTTTTTTGGTGAGCTTCTCTCAGACTCTCTGTCTAGTATTCAACAGATAGATGACCCTTAAGCGTGTGACCCTATAGGTTCGGTGAAGTATAGACATGACCCGGAACCCCTTCCGATCAATGATCAGCATCGGAGCCGTGGACACCCATATTGACCCCTATACCCACATGAATGAATATTTGAGTGAACCTCCAGTCGCCATGTGCTATTCATGTTGCTTCGCGATATGTTACAAAGACCCGAGGTGAGATTTACTTGCATCCCCGTGGATCAACCACTTGTCCACTATGCTAGTTACCTCGTTACTGGTTTTGTTCTCTTTTCTTGTTTCCGTGTTCCGGCATCCCTGTGATCAAATCACATTGTGTCTGGCCAGACGATGATGGATACCGTAACACCGGGAGGGCCTGGGAATATCTCTCCATCGTCGGAGGAGCAAATCCCAATCTTGAGCTATCAAGTTACTTGACACACTTTTCCATGGACCCGTAAGCCGCCGTAATAGCCACCCATTTATGAATGACGTTTAACAAACCCCAAAGTTCATGAAGCAAGTATGAAGAAACTCGATACTCTCATGGTCTAAGGAATTATGCAAACATTAACCATCTCTGTGTTATCAACCATAAACTTGTGACGAATGAATCTCATAGTATAACATCAATCCGGGTCGATTCAACACAAATGTTCTCTTAACATTTTGCCCTCAAAGTTGCTGGCATAGACATGCCCATGACCAGGAAAACAGAATCATCATGCAACACTTGAGCTGGTCTTAGAGGCCATACTAGGAATACTTCTTACCGTTTATTATTCCACACGTGCATATGAGTCTTCTTCCGAGCCTCGTGTTATTGCAGACTCGAGAACCATATCAGTTATAGCATGGAACATAAACATAATTACGAACATGGAGATAAGTAGTATTTACTATTGCCTCTTGGGCATATCTCCTACAGACTCCCACTTGCACTAGAGTCAATAATCTAGTTAATGCTAATGCACTTTACACCTATGGCATGCCGGTGTAAAAAATGCTTCGCATGTGGTATAGCCTGATGTCCATCGGATCTGACGGCTTCAGCTCCATGTGTATCTTTGCATATCCTCACGTTTTCACGCTTTCACAAAATTCATATTTTGTGTGGACTTGGCTTTTATGTATGTGAATCACAGGTCGAACTTGGATTCCTCAGACTGAGTTATGGAGAAACTACCTGCAGTAGTGTCCCATTCACAAAAGCCATCTTGGAACCATACTAAGTTCATGAATGAACTATATGATTCAACATCTTGTTTGTCGCTTCTAAAGCGTCAACATACTTAGTCATTTGTTATAGAATTTGCCACAATATCCTGTTGGGAACAATTTCCAACTACCGTGCCACCATATTGTGTATTACACAAAACCCTTAACTTAAATCGAAAATCGCATGGAGAAAAGATGAAGACTGTATCAATTTAACATTTTACAACAAACTCTTCATGATCTCGGCTTGCAAGAAAACATATCATGAGTACTTAGTCTAGTACTCAATGACATCTTTCACTGTTGTCCCACAATCAGTACTTTGATCACTTTAGTATCCATACTCGCAACACCTTGGGAGTATCGGACATATCTGGTTGTTTTACATACCATGGAATACATGATTAATCCAAACACAAAGTGTGTGGAATCTACATCATGTATTTTGCTCATCAGTGTTTTGGGACACTGATTCTTGCAAAAACTCTTTCCATGTGACTTCGGCAAGAATCACTCCTTGTCGTTCTTAGTGCTAAATGGTTTTAGCATCTTGTCAATATGTATTTATTGCTTAGCTCTATTAGGTAAATCTATCTCCATAGATCATTATGCCTAATATTGAGTCTATTTAGCCTAAGCACTTCATCAAAAAACTATTTTCAAATGAAGTCCTAATCCGTGTCAAGAAATTTATTTCCAATTAACAATGTGTCAAGCACACAAGGTTTTTAGAAATATTATTACACTCCCACTTACTTTCTTGAATTACAAGCATCTTCCTTACTCATTGATGAAGTCAAACCCCTTTGACCATTTCATCAAAGCACGAAGATTCCAACTCCATTTTGCTCTCTTCTGTCCATCGCTGGAACTCTGAAGTTTGCACCCTTACTAGCATCCTCTGGTTAAACAAAATGCCTTGGACTGTAACACATGCAAGTCCTTGGTTTCATTTCCATCAGATGGAAATCCTATTGTCATCCATGTTTCATATCTCATGATTGAAATATGTATTAATTGCTAGTTCAACCCGAACCGACTTTAAGCATCGCTACGATGAAAACAACCTCATCATAGTCAACTCTTGAACTTGTTATTTCAACAAGTCGAGCTTTATGGATAAAATATCTTTATCCGTATCAGTTTTAAGTTCCATAAAAATTCGTTAGACTCTAAGTCTTTCGAAAGGTGTATCAAGGTTTTAATCTTGAATCACTTATATGGAAACTAACTTGGGTTGTATTGGCATTTAGCCAATTCCGGAGTCAGGGCCCATCAACGCTTCCTTGTGTATCGTAGGTATAATGTTGTCTAATAACAATATCTCGGTTGTGCACCTGAGAGGTTTGCACGAGCCTTGCCTACGTGGTTCAGCTGCAAGTTCGACCGAAGTTCATACATTTTATTGTAGAGACTTCCGTATCAGTCGCGATAGGAAACTCTGGAATTACTTCCAAGGTCTCTTTCATTTGATCTGATGACGAAGATACTGTTTATCTCGTCGAGTTGCACTATTCTCCCACTCACCTTTTTGAAAGAACCATTCTCTTTAAAAGCACACCGTTTTGCGGCAAAACTATTTGCCTCGGTATAGTGAGGGAGGAATACCCAACATTTTGGTATAACCTACAAAGTAGCACTTGTCTGTTTTGGAATAGGTTTTAACCTTTTACACAAGCCCCATATTCCAAATGTTAAGAAAAGATATAACATGGTTGGGCGTACCATACCATGCCATCATTTCAACAGACCCGATGGAGCTCTTTTCAGTGTAAAAGCCGCAGTCTCTAAAGCATTACTCTTTAAAAGTGATAATGGCAAATTTATTTATGTCATCTTTGATCTTACCATGTCATAAATGGTTTGATTACATCTTCACAGACATTCCACTCATAGTGGTGTTCCGGGTGGTGTAAGTTATGAAACTCTTTTCACAACTCATCAGATATTCGCTAAACATGTACCTCAAATATTCCTTTGTGCAATCAAATTGCAGAAACATAATTTTCTTGTTACAGTAACTTCTACTTCATTTTTGAAAACCTTCCGAATGATTTCGAAAGATCCAGACTTACGTCTCATCAAGTAAATATCCATATATCTACTTGAGTCATTTCAGAAGATAAATAAATCCACCACTTGCAACAATATTTATTGAACTACACACATCAAAATGTGTGATCCCAATAAGTTTGTTGCTTGTTCCTTATGGCTTGTGAACGGTATTTCAGTCACCTCACTTTTCGGATGAAAGTTGCAAGTGTCAGATATTCAAAATCAAACGACTTCAAAATCCATCATAATGGAATTTTTCCATGCGGGTTTCTCCAATGTGATCAAATGTAGTGCCACAAATGTGTGGTATTCTCATAGTTTCGCGACATTTAGCGTCAGCGTTATGGATGTATCATATTACCATCAATATTCATAACATACATCCCATCTTGGATGGAAGCATGGCCCTTCATGTTATTCATAATACTTAACAACAATTGTTGGTTTTATGAACAACTCTTTTGCAACAAACATTATGCAATGGGCTAGAGTGTATGAAACTCTAAAATGAATTATGAAAGTAAACCCAGAGGTATTTTATTATTATCAATATTCATAACATACATATCATTCATAATGAAAGTATGGCCCTTGTGTTATTCATAACATTGAACATAAAAAGTCCTCTTATGAACAACCTTCTTGCAAGATACCTGATGCAATGGGCTAGAGTTTGTAAAACTCTAAATGAATTATGAAAATAAATATAGACGGCAATACACCGATGGAAGGTATAGTAACATTTACTATGTTCCCTGTGTATACCTTAACCTCATTTCTGGCTAGTCTTTTTAGGCCATAGTAGCTCTTACATTGATTCGCAACAGAATGCAATCAAGCGGGTATCTTTGTGATTAACTCACAATACCGAAGAATTAGTGATTAACATGTTTAACCATAATTCCCAAGAACTATATCTTTGACCAGTCTACTTATACATCAAAAACTTGCATGACATTCATACATGAGCTGGATATTCCAGTCATCTTTCTTTCTGCCTTTATACTTCTAACAGTTTAACTTTTAGTATTTCTCCTACTCGCAAAAGAAGCACCCAACTTAAGAGTGGCGTTAGCCCCGGACTTCCTAGGCGTGTAAGTCACACTAACACCCTTTGGACACTTCCTTTCTCTTTAAGTTGTTGTTTTATTCACCTTTCATCATATGACAGGCGTTCTTCTGGATCCCTTTCCCAACAGTCAAATGCATAATAAACACTTTTACTAATACTTGCAAACAAACATTACTTTGGATATTTCATATCTTTCAGCCTTTGTTTGTATCTGAAAATTAATTTTCAGTTCCATGAATATCATATAACTATCCCAACTTTCGAAGTTTGGGTTTCATGGAAGCAAACATATTCCACTTGACCGTAACAGAATTCTAGCTTTTGGATTGAAGGACGAGAGTCACATAATCCATAGCATTAGCGGGAGGATACGGAAAGCATGCGATAGGACAAAGTCCTTCTCGGCACTTTTGAGGACAATCCTCACATTACGTTACCAATCGTAAAGTTTTAACCAAATATTTAACAGCTATTCAATTTTTACAGGGAAGGTGGAAACGCGAGCCATTATTCTACAACTATTTTGCAAGAAACACTTAGACAGTGTTCATAATTAATTGCACTGAGAATTAAGCATGTTAATTCAACAGTGCGCTCCCACTCAAATCAATATCTCTCATAATTAATTTAGAGTGATTCAAGATCCATATTTTTATTCGATGCCATTGACGGGTTCATCATTGATGACACGAATTTCAATTGGTAGGCCAACTTGCCGATCACATCTCTATGTGATTCTTGTTCATCTTTCGATGGGCGTGTTCCGAGCTCAGGACTCTCCTGCTTGAACGTCAAAGGCAACCAAGTGATCTTGCTGCGAGATCTGACCTCACCCGCCTCATTCCTCTCGATTCATTCGTGCTCATGTGTACATGGCGCACCCCGAAAAGATACGAATTTCAGACGGTGCTACACTGGGGAGAACACTAACTACTTGATATTTTTGTGAGAGATCACCCTAATAAAAAGCGACTACCGCGCAATTAAGAAGGGTGCATCATAAGGGATAAACATCTCAGGCAATTCATAATAGCATGATATGGTATAGCCCTTTCTGACGGAGAAGTCTTTCATTTCTTCGTCTTCGGCATTTGTGTAGGCGTTCACCTTCGCTAAGATTGCCACCACCTTGTCGATGCACCAGATAATATTGCTATCTCTATAGCTAATAAAATAAGTGCATTACTTAAGGTTGACATACAGGTCATTAAAGTGACAATCATATGGCTCCAGCCATCATGCCGAATCATCACACGCAGGTCATGCTAATTTACATTATATAGTCATCTCATACATAATCAAATTATTATGAGCACTGCTATACCACATCACATGCAAACCATCCTGCAAAACCAAGTTAGACGCCTCTAATCGGTTCATACAAAAAAAGTTTTACGTGGCTTCTAAGGTTTTGACTTAAACCGCAGCTACCAACATTCTATCATCAAGTATGATTATTTAAGTTCCTAGATTAACATCTCGGGGTGTATGAAACACGAGATAATTAAATCTCGAGCCCCATACTAAACTTCGTCATACGCATGACCCCCGTGCAGATCATATCTCCAATGCCCTTTCATTTCCGAATTTCATCTTTCTTTTGACTACGGTAGAACCCAAAGAACTGATAGCACTTCCATGATCAATCAGGATCATGGATTGCCAGAACTTTGTCAAATTCCACCATGCTATCTCGAGATTGAGAAAACGCAAATTCTAGGGAAGCAACAAGAACGTCGGGTAAAAAATTTCATCGGTCACCCGCATAAATATTTATCAGCAATAGATCTCATCTACTCCAAAATTATATTATGCAATACCCATACATCTCCATGTATTCTAGATCGTAACCTGCATCTACGCATAGCACGGCTCTTGATGCCACTGTACGGTAACGCAGTAGAAAACAAAAAATTTCCGACCTACACACAAGCCCAGGACCACTATGGAGACTGCATACATGGTTTGATCTTTTTCGTTACCGACTCATAGCGCAGTGAGAAGTAGAGTCGATGACGAACGGTGGTGCAGATCCCCGCAGCTAGGATTTACATCCTCCCAACCGCGAGGATGTATACCCTCATCCGCCCCACGGACAGCCCTCCGGGAGGCAGTCGGATAGTCACTCGGACAGTGTCGCGGACAGCCCTTCGGGAGGACCCTCAAAACTCGGACGGTCACTCGGACAGCCCTTCGGGAGGACCTTCGAAACTCAGATGGTCACACAGACAGCCCTTCGGGGAGGCACTCACGAACTAAGACCGAAACTACGATCTCTCTACAGAGTTGCACACATACGGTGTCATCTATCCGGCAGGGCTTCGCCGTCCAGAACTAGTTCCTACCGGAACCCAGACAGCCTTGCGGCTCTACGAAACTCTTTTCGTGGGTGGGAGAGAAGAAGACAGATCATGCATGGCACTTGTATGTAAGAAGGGATGTGTCTTTAGGCAGCCCCCTCCACCCCTATTTATAGGCCAAGCCCAAGGGTGGCTTCTCCAAGAAGCCAAGGGGATAATACCAAAAGGCCCTCAAGGTGGCTTCTCCAAGAAGCCAAGCAAAAAGCACTTTCACTATTCATGACGACATATTTCAGCGTCCGTTCGAACTGAAAATATTTATGTGGGCTCAGACCATTTCCATTACCCACTAAAAATAATTTTCAACACATTCCGAAACAATTTCGGTTTAGTGATTTTCATCTGCGCAATGCAAACAAGAGTGCGTTTTTACTATTCATGAAGACAATTTTTCGCGTCCATTAAATTCGAAAATATTTCTGTGGGTCTTAGAATAATTCCAGTACCCACTAAAATGATTTTGAATTTGTTCTGAAACAATTTCAGATTAGTGAATTTCATCCGCGAAAAACATCTGAAGTGGTTCCGGCAGCCCCGGAGCATATCCGGTTATTATCCCGGAAAATTCCAGAAAGCTTCCAGAATGATTCTGGCACCCTCCAAGAATTATCAGGCATGTGCCGAAACCAATTTGACTTAACGGTATCCCCTGAAACAACTTTTCAGTTTCACCGAAACTCATCCGATGACCTCTCTCTGCGGAACCTTTTCCGGTGTCCGAAACTTTTCCGGTGTCCGAAACTTTTTCGGTGATTTTCTATCAGACTCTCTGTCTAGTATTCAACAGATAGATGACCCTTAAGCGTGTGACCCTATAGGTTCGGTGAAGTATAGACATGACCCGGAACCCCTTCCGATCAATGATCAACATCGGAGCCGTGGACACCCATATTGACTCCTATACCCACACGAATGAATATTCGAGTGAACCTCCAGTTGCCGTGTGCTATTCATGTTGCTTCGCGATATGTTACAAAGACTCGAGGTGAGATTTACTTGCATCCCCGTGGATCAACAACTTGTCCACTATGCTAGTTACGTCATTACTGGTTTTGTTCTCTTTTCTCGTTTCCGTGTTTCGGCATCCCTGTGATCAAATCACACTGTGTCTGGCCAGACAATGATAGATACCGTAACACCAAGAGGGCCCGAGAATATCTCTCCATAGTTGGACGAGCAAATCCCAATCTTGAGCTATCAAGTTACTTGACACACTTTTCCATGGACCCGTAAGCCGCCGTAATAGCCACCCATTTACGGATGACGTTTAACAAACCCCAAAGTTCATGAAGCAAGTATGAAGAAACTCGATACTCTCATGGTCTAAGGAATTATGCAAACATTAACCATCTCTGTGTTATCAACCATAAACTTGTGACGAATGAATCTCATAATATAACATCAATCCGGGTCGATTCAACACAAATGTTCTCTTAACATTTTGCCCTCAAAGTTGCTGGCATAGACATGCCCATGACCAGGAAAACAGAATCATCATGCAACACTTGAGCTAGTCTTAGAGGCCAGACTAGGAATACTTCTTACCGTTTATTATTCCACACGTGCATATGAGTCTTCTTCCGAGCCTCGTGTTATTGCTGACTCGAGAACCATAACAGTTATAGCATGGAACATAAACATAATTATGAACATGGAGATAAGTAGTATTTATTATTGCCTTTTGGGCATATCTCCTACAGTCACCGCATGCATGTGGAAATCTTTTTGCATTTTCAGTTTTTAAAATGTTTTATCTCTTAAATGAAAAATCTGATTGAAGATCCTTTTTCACCATTAAATCCGTCGCGACGAGATCTTCAAACTAGATCTCATATCAATATATTTCAACGAAATTTTTTTTGGTTAAAAGTTGCCATGTCTATTGCACATGAATTGCTATGATGTTTACACTAAAGTTGCCATGTTATGTTTCAGCTATTTTCTTCTATATTAAAAAGTAAATTTTGACATACTACAAGATGGAGAATTAATAAACTAGACTTGCCATGCGCCATAAACTAAAATTGCCATGATACATGCACTTAAAATTGCCATGGTTCATGCAAAAAATATATTTTCATGGTCAAAGTACTGGAAATTGCCATCATCAAAAACTAAAATTGACATGATCTACAAACTAAAATTGCCACATGGCAACTTTAGTTTAAGCACCATGGCAACTACAGTGGCAACTTTTGGGCAAAAAATATTTCATCGAAACATATCAACATGGGGTCTAGTTTTGAAGATCTCGTCGAGACGGATTTAATGGTGAAAACGGATTTTTAATTCGCTTTTTAATTAGAAGATAAAACATTTTTAAGCCAAAAACCAAAAAGATTTCTGCTGATGTCATTTGTTCATATGTGGCAAAATGAGTGGTGATGGAGACGTGTGGGCGATGTGTAAACACCCACACGTGTGGGCGTTAGTTTTTCCAAAAATAAAAGAGAAAACATCTCCCTCCGCTCCTGACGCTCTTTTAGACAACCAGGACTCCTATCATCCCATCCAAAAACAAAACAGAAAAACTAACGCCCACACGTGTGGGCGTTTGCACATCGTCCACACGCCTCCATCACCACTTCTTTTAAATTGGCAAGACTTTCACGACCCCATATTATTTCCTTCTTAAGCGTAAAGTTTTTCTGGAAGGAGGCTACCGTTTTTTTTAAGGAACGGATGAATGTTTATTTTTGTTTCAGAACATTAGATGTGTCAAATGACATTTTTCTTTTATACGGGACCATCTGTGTTACGCAAGTTTTCTTTTTATCTTGGACGTAAATTTTAGAATCCAACGGTGTAATTAGTTTCGGTGATGTGGATTAATTAGAAAGCTTGAAAGGTGCCTCCAATTAGTAAATATAAGATATAAGATATAAGATTGTCTGGTGACGTACCTACATACTCTGTATAGTTTCCTAATTAACTGGGAATAATAAAAACAGATGACGAGAGATTATTGGAGACGGGGACCTCAGCCGTGAAATGAAAATAAGATCAACGTATCGCGAGCGATCTGACGATGGTTTCCCTCAAGACTACCTATAGGAAGAGTTTCCCATTATATTCAGTTTCAGTTAATAGTGAACTCTCTAGAGCAGTTACTACTGTCAGATAAAAGGAATATCTATGAGATCAAGTATTGTTGATCCGATCCACTTGTCAGCCAACTGACATAACGCCCCATAAAAAATTATAATCATTAGAATAAATCATAAATCATTTACCGGATTCAGGATTTAGTTAACTTACCAACGGAAAATATAATACTACCTGGTTATAGTGCGATCCAAATGATTGATCTTTTTTTTATGGTATCCAAACGATTGAGTTTGTGGTAAATTCGCTTGACGGCACAATAGGAAAAGTCTAAGGATTGCTTTTCGTCGACCGGCTCGTGCTGCGTCAGTTGCATGCGCGCCCTCGGATAGTGCTTTGATTCGCGTTGGATCCCTTCAAGCGGGGGCGCCATGTAGGCTGTTTGGCCCCATGCATCGCTCGCCCGCCGATCTTATCCTCTCAGGTGAGGGTGGCTCTCTCCTCGGTCCCCTTCCTTTGTCTTTCTCCACTGTCTCTTGCTCCTCTTTTCTCCTTGGCGCCATGGGGGAAGGGATCACCGAGGGGCAGTCGAAGTATTGACGGACGGGATGCCGCAAGCTTACTCCCTTCTCCAGTCTCCTCCTTGCTCATGTGTCCATATCAGGGACCGTGCCAAACCAGAGGCCAATGGGCAGAGGCCCTGGCAAGCACCGCGAGCCGAGATGCTACGACCAGTAGTTTGGAGCTGTTGGGAATGTGCCCGATGTTTGCTGCAACCGGTATTGAGGCATGCTGGACTCATATTCTCGGCTTCGCCATGGCCGACGCCACCACGAGCTGAGACCGTGTCTTGTTTTGCTGCAACCAATACCGTGGGGAGTTGGCACCGGCTACTCCAGAGCTGCGATGGATTGTGGTAGTTTGCTGCAACCGACAGTACCGGGAGCTGCAACCAATAGAATGTAGAAGGGAAGGGCAGTATTTGTTGGAACCGCGCATCGGTTTTTGCTGGAATCAGTAACGTGGATAGCTGCGTCCCACAAGTTTTCTTGCTGCAACGGCGATGCGACCATCGCGGGGGAGCTATATCATTGGGTTTGCTGGAACCGGCAACACGAATAGCTAGCCCTGGCAATAGATCTTGCTACAACCAGTGGTGCAACTAGCACAATTGGCAGCTGCATCGGCTTTTTTTTCTTTTGGCTGTGAGCTATGATCGGTGGCGAGGCAGTGAGCTGCGACCGGTGAAAAAAGTTATTGCGACCCGCAACAGAGATGCCTCAACGAGCAACACTAAGACAATAACAACAGCAAGCCGCAGCGAGCCTTGGCAATCTGTGAGCGAGGATGCTGGCTAGGTACAACGGCCGGGGACAACAAAGACAGTGGAGGAAGGTGGTCGTGAGATTTGGAGGACTAAAAATAGATGAAAACATTGCTCAGGAAGAGGCATGATCCAACAGTGTGGAAGGGTCCCAATCCTATGGCCACGCTGCGACAGGGCGGAAGTTGGGCCAGTCGATCGGCTCCTAGCGTTTTCTGCTGGAAAAACTAATGATTGAAAAGGCCATTACGCGAACCCTTCCTCGGGGCTGGCCATTAGGATGGCTATCACTTTATTAAACCCGCCTTCCCAAGTCTCAGAACTATCGATGCTATGTTTGCTGCATGGGACAAGGAAAAGATAGCGCAAATATTATTGCCAATGGACGCATCTATCATTTTGAGTATACCTCTGTGCACAAGAAATATAGCAGACTTCTGGTCTTGGCATTATGAAACATCTGGAAAGTTTACTGTGCAGTCGGCATACGCAATGCTGGTCTCAACCAGACAAAGGAGGGAAGCATGGCTTGAGGAAACAGCAGGTTCTTCGGCTCTGAACAACGAGGGGAGTGCATGGAAGTCAATATGGAAGACTAAAGTGCCCGGTAAAGTTTGAATGTTTTTGTGGAGACTCGCACGACAATCCTTACCCACAGAGGATGTTAGAGCTCATAGAAACATGTCTACAACTAGCTCTTGTGGATTGTCTGGAGCGCCCGATTCTTGGCGTCACTCCTTGCTGGAGTGCACCTCCTCCAGGTGTGTTTGGGCCCTAGCTGATGAGAGGATAACCGAGTAGATGTGTGCATCCATGGAGTCAAACGCCAAGCTTTGGCTATTCTCGCTGGTAGAAGCATTATCGCATGCATCTTTTGTCAAACTCTCGGTGACGCTCTGGGCAGTTTGGTGGGCTCGACGTCAGGCAATTCACGAAGGAATTTTTGAGAGCCCCTATGTTACTCACAGCTTCGTGGAGAGATTCATAAGCGAGCTACAGAATCTGGAAGAGAGCAAGCCGAAGGTTGAAACAGGAGGAACAAGGAGCACACACGCGGCACCCACATCTCGACCAAAGGCACCGCCCACGGGATATGCCAAAATCCATGTGGATGCGGTAGTCGCTCGTTTCAACAGAGGTGGATCGGCTGCCGCAATATGTAGAGATGACAATGGAAACTACATGGGAAAGTTCAGCTCTAGTGATCCCAGGGGTGATGGACGTGGCGACGTTGGAAGCAATAGCCCGCCGGGAGGCGTTGTCACTGGCTGAAGATTTGTAGATCCATGACTTCACTATTGCTTCAGACTTTAAACAAGTGATCAATGACACAAATAGGGGCCACGGAGGCAAGCATGGAGCTATCATATCAGAGATCAACTTGCATGCTTCAGCGTTTAACTGTATCTTTGTCTTCTAGGGCAGGGCGTCGAACGAAAGATGCTCACAACATTGCTAGATCCTCGCTTTCTTTTCAGCAGGGGCGCCACATGTGGCTTGTTCATTCCCATGCAAATTGTATCCCATAAACTGTGGTTTATGTTCAATAAAGTGTGTCTTACCCCTAAAAAACATTTAATTGAGGGACAAATCTGTTCCACGTAACCGATCATCTGTTATATATCTTGCAAATGCTGATCGAATCTTATCTTCTGACCGGTGAGCTCGATTAGTTGTTGCATTTTCCCGGTGTTTTCCAGGTATGTCGTTGATGCATGCTTTTATGCAGATATGCTACAACACGTGCTAAACGTGTAGGATAAACGTGGCTACCTGGAGATTCGATGCATCGATCCATGCACATCCATGCATCACACTGAGCCTGGATATGATTCTCTATGCTTAACTAAAAAGGATCCGAACAACGACCCCCAAAACACAGAATACCGTCAGAGGTTTTGCAACTCGCCCCTAGTACTCCCTCCGTTCGGAATTACTTATCATAAAAATGAATAAAAATAGATGTATCTACAACTAAAAAACATCTAAATACATTTATTTCTTGGACGAGTAATTTCAAACGGAGGGAGTAGTTCACACGTGCGAGCAAACAAGTGTGTACGTGCAGCTCGTGATGGAAGAGATCTGCATCTTTCCACCAGAATGAGATCGTTTTAATTAGTGTTGGATCAGGTTGACTTTAATTAGGATAGTACATAATTAGTTTGGTCAATATGTAGGATATAGGAAATTAGGAATATACTTGCAAATTAATTGGCCTGCAAAGAAAAGAAATATATACCAGAGCACATGCATGAATCTTTCTGTTTCATGTTCATTGTTTAGAGAATGTTGAAGGGAAAAAAAACGTCAACTTCGCCGCTTACTGTATTTTTTATGAAAAATTATTCATTGCTTTTGATGCGGTCTTGCTTGCATTGTCACGAGAAATCGGGGAAATACAGCACCGGTCCAAGAGAGATGTCTGAAACAAGCAGATGTCATGCATAGACCGGGTAGCATAGTACTCGCCCAGACCAGGCAAAAATTGGGCGCGAAGAGATCAAGCCAAAATTGGGTTTTGACCGGACTGTGTGCGTACACTAGGCCCAGACCAGGCAAACCTGCCGTCGTAGTTTGACTTGGAACAAGTTTAGCCATCCTAGTTTGGCTAATCATGTTGGCGGTGGCGGCCTTGCCGTCGAACTCCAGGCAAGGCCTCGACTCAGGGCCGGTCCTGATATTTTGGGGGCCCGGGACGAAACTATAATTTGGGGTCCCTTAAAATAATCACTCTGAGAATACACGATCACATAAGTGCACAAATCAGACAGGACATGTATTTGGTGAGTAGAATGGTCGACTGAGTTTTATACCGCCAAATTTCATCTAACAATCATCAATAAAATTCACTTATGATTGAGTCGATGGCTCCTCTCAGTAATTCTATCAAGTTAACCACACTTTGTTTCATTTTTCCTCTTTTTATCAAATGCATATATTCTAGGAGTAGGCGACATTATGACACACAACTTAAATTAAATAAATAAATTACGTCAAAGTTTGAACACGACAAAGCTATGCATCAAGCATGCGTGCCAATATAAAATACTCAATTAGCAATATAGATATGGGAAATAGGTATTATTACCTCAGATCATTCGGATCAGTGTCCGTTATCACGTGATCGGGAGATCCGCGATGTTGCGATTTATATTGATGTGTGATGGAAGGCGCTCGGCGATCTGCATCACTGTGTATGTGCGGAGCAGATCCAGTGGAGTTCGTCGACGTGGCAACTCGTGAACTTCGTCAGCACTGCGTGCCCTACCATGGTCGTCCTCCCGTTGGAGTCTAGCATGAACGCCGCTCCCGCGTCCGCCCCCACCATCGGCTTGGGGTTGTCGCCGCCGCCGACATAGGAGGAGAAAGCTGCGACGGCGAGACCAGGCTGCCCATTGTTTGTTCGGCGATGACCATAGGAGATTGGGGAATAGATTGAATAATGAAGGTCATAGCGATGAGAAGGAAACCCAATAATCTGTCTTTTTTTGAGAAACACCCAATAATCTGTCTAGGGCAACGCAACCAGGCTAAGCACTTTTTGTTTGAGAGAAGTGTACAGGCTAAGAGCATCTCCAGCTTGTTCGGCCCCCCAGGGCGCATAAAAATCGCCCCCTGGGGGCGAGCCGGCGACTCGTTCGGCGCTGGGCCGGTTTTGCGCCCAGTTGTCGCCGCCAGTCGCCGATTTTGACCCACTTTTGAAGCCCCATTTCGGCGAAAAAGGCCCATATGGGCGAGAATAGGCCCATATTCGACATGGTTCGCCGTGGCTTGGCCTTCAATTATCAACATAAATATTCTTTTTACACATATTTCATCACAGAAAATTCAAATACTTCAACAAAATAGTATAACAACAAATAGTTCAATACAAATTATATAGTTCAACAAATAAAAAATCATATTTCATCACACGTCGCGCTCGGTGTCGCCCTTGAGCCTCCATAGGTGCTCTATCAGATCTTGCTGCAGTTGATGATGCACATGTGGGTCTCGGATCTCCTGACGCATACTGAGGTAGGCAGTCCAGGTTGTCGGTAGCTGGTGATCAACTTGGGCAAGAGGACCCTGCCTGTGGTATGGTTCAGTGTCAAACACTGGCTCTTCCTGCTCGCTCTCAATGATCATATTGTGCAAGATGACACAGCAGGTCCTGATCTCCCACATTTGATCTTTCGACCAGGTCTGAGCGGGGTACCGGACAACAGCAAATCGAGGTTGGAGCACACCAAATGCCCGCTCGACATCCTTCCTGCAAGCCTCCTGAATCTTCGCAAACCAGGCGTTCTTGCCTCCAGGCATAGGGTTTTTGATGGTCTTCACAAATGTCGACCATCTCGGATAGATGCCATCAGCTAGATAGTACCCCTTGTTGTAGTGCCGCCCATTAATCTCGAAGTTCACGGAGGAGAATGACCTTCAACAAGCTTGGCAAAGATAGGAGAGCACTGCAGCACGTTGATGTCATTGTGAGTTCATGGCATACCAAAAAAGGAGTGCCAAATCCAGAGGTCCTGTGTGGCCACCGCCTCAAGTACCACACTGCAACCGCCTTTGGCGCCTTTGGCGCCTTTGTACATCCCCTGCCAAGCAAATGGGCAATTCTTCCATTTCCAATGCATGCAGTCGATGCTTCCAAGCATCCCAGGAAATCCTCTTGCTGCATTCTGTGCTAGGATCCGAGCGGTGTCTTCCGCATTGGGTGTTCTCAAGTATTGCGGTCCAAACACTGCCACCACTGCCCGACAGAACTTGTAGAAACACTCTAGGATGGTGGACTCGGCCATGCGCCCATAGTCGTCCTGTGAGTCACTGGGAGCTCCGTATGCAAGCATCCTCATCGTTGTCGTGCATCTCTGGATGGAGGTGAATCCAAGTTTGCCGGTGCAATGCATCTTGCATTTGAAGTAGTTGTCGAACTCCCAGATGGAATTCACAATCCGGAGGAAAAGCTTTCTGCTCATCCGATAACGGCGTCGAAATGTTCTGTCGCCGTGAAGGGGAGCATCGACGAAGTAGTCGGAGTAGAGCATGCAGTAGCCTTCGAGACGATGCCGGTTCTTTGCTTTCACCCGCTTTGGCGCCGAGCCACCTTGCCGCGGCTTTTCATTGCTTGCCAGGAGCTGGGCGAGGGCGGCGAGCACCATGAGATGCTCTTCTTCCTGGACGTCGGCCTCGGCTTCCTCCTCCAGCAGCGCGGCGAGCACTTCCTCGTCATCCGAGTCCATCGCCGAGGCAGGCAAATCGCCGAACACCTTGCGCATGGTGGGCGTGCACCCGCCGCTAAACTGCCCCTCCGCAGCCGGAAACGGCGGCCGGAAACGCCCAGCTGGTGTCGGAGGGGCTGCCGCGGCGAACCTCTGCTATTTTTCCGGCGGGTAATGGCTATCTACCGGTGAGGGGCGGCGGGGCGGCGCCGGGATATACCTAGTGGCGGCCGAGAGCGCGGGGGTGGGAGGCGAGTTGGGGAAGAAAATCTTGACTTTTCACCTGACGGTGTGGGCCAGCCGCGCTTTTCCATTGCGCCGGAGCTCTCAAGCGCCCCCCAGCGTGCCGGGTTCGGCCTGCGGCCGCCGGGCGGAAAAAAGGGCTGAACCAACGCTTTTCGTCGTCCTGGGGGCGCGACTGGGTCGTTTTTTTGGCGCCGGCGCCGAGAAAATTGTCTGGGGGGCCTATTGGGGGCACGGCTGGAGATGCTCTAACAGATCAAATCCCAACAATGAGCGGCTTCATGGGTTACTTGGATGCATCTCTGTGTGCGCAGTCTCACTGGGCCATGGCCTACGTGGATAGTACCTTGATGGGGGCCCCTATACTTGGGGGGCCCGGGGAGCCGCCCCCTCTCTCTGCTCCCCCTCAGGGCCAGCCCTGCCTCGACTCCACGTCCGCGGAGAGGTCACCGTCCTCGCCCACCCCAGCCTCGCTCATGGCCAGCAGCATGTCTTTCTTCGATATTTCTCGATCTCGACACGACTCGTTGAGGGCGGGCCCGCTCCATGCATGCATGTTTTGTCGTTACCGTCAACAAACAAAACTTGTGGTTCGTCAGCCAAGCTATCTCTTTTTTTAGGGTAAAGCGTGCCGCATTTATTTAAACCACGAAGTTCGGAATTTCATCCGAAATTACATCAAGAACGAAGTCCGGGGAAGGCCCCAACCTAACCCTACACAGTTCGTCTCCTACACCTACTCTAGCAAATTTATGAGCGGCAAGATTGACGGAACGCCGAACCCAAGTTACCTTGAAACCTATGAAAGAATGTAGCACCTTCTTCACTTCCTCTACCCACGGTCCAGCCACTCCCAAACTCTTCATGGGCTGGTTAAGCATCTATACGACACTCAGATTATCAAGCTCAACGTGTATCCGTTCCACATTCACCTCCCGAGCCAGCTCCAGCGCCTTCTTGCATGCCAGAATTTCCACCGCTTCGGGGTCCACAATGTTTGAGAAGTGGTGGCACATACTGCTACCTCTTGAGCACTGCGTTGGATTTCCCCGAAGAGGAGAGGATAATGCAGTAAAGTAGCATAAGTATTTCCCTCAGTTTTTGAGAACCAAGGTATCAATCCAGTAGGAGACCACGCACAAGTCCCTCGTACCTACACAAAACGATAGCTACTCGCAACCAACGCGATTAGGGGTTGTCGATCCCTTCACGGTCACTTACGAGGGTGAGATCTGATAGAGATGATAAATAATATTTTTGGTATTTTTGATAGATAGATGCAAAGTGAAAAGTAAAAGGTAAAGTAAAAACAAAGCAAGTAAATAAAGTGATAGAGATTGATATGATGAGAATAGACCCGGGGGCCATAAGTTTCACTAGTGGCTTCTCTCAAGAGCATAAATATTCTACGGTGGGTGAACAAATTACTGTTGAGCAATTGATAGAATTGAGCATAGTTATGAGCATATCTAGGCAATGATCATGTATATAGGCATCACGTCCAAGACAAGTAGATCGAAACAATTCTGCATCTACTACTATTACTCCACTCATCGACCGCTATCCAGCATGCATCTAGAGTATTAATTAAAAACAGAGTAACGCCTTAAGCAAGATGACATGATGTAGAGGGATAAATTCATGCAATATGATAAAAACCCCATCTTGTTATCCTCGATGGCAACAATACAATACGTGCCTTGCAACCCTTTCTGTCACTGGGTAAGGACACCGCAAGATCGAACCCAAAGCTAAGCACTTCTCCCATTGCAAGAACTACCAATCTAGTTGGCCGAACCAAACGGATAATTCGAAGAGACTTGCAAAGATAACTCAATCATACATAAAAGAATTCAGAGAAGAATCAAATATTTTCCATAGATAATCTGGATCATAAACACATAATTCATCGGTCTCAACAAACACACCGCAAAAAGAAGATTACATCGAATAGTTCTCCACAAGAGAGGGGGGGGGGGACATTATATTGAGATCCAAAAAGAGAGAAGAAGCCATCTAGCTACTAGCTATGGACCCGAAGGTCTGAAGTAAACTACTCACACTTCATCGGAGGGGCTATGGTGTTGATGTAGAAGCCCTCCATGGTAGATGCCCCCTGCGACGGAGCTCCAGAACAGGCCCCAAGATGGGATCTCGTGGATACAGAAAGTTACGGCGGTGGAATTAGGTTTTTGGCTCCGTATTTGATCCGTCGGGGGTACGTAGGTATATATAAGAGGAAGGTGGACGTTGGTGGAGCAATAGGGGGGCCACGAGGTAGGGGGCGCGCCCTCCACCCTCATGACCTCCTCGGTTGTTCCTTGGAGCAGGGTCCAAGTCTCCTGGATGACGTTTGGTGAGAAAATCACGTTCCCGAAGGTTTCATTCCGTTTGGACTCCGTTTGATATTCCGTTTCTTCAAAATACTGAAATAGGCAAAAAAACAGCAATTCTGGGTTGGGCCTCCGGTTAATAGTTAGTCCCAAAAATAATATAAAAGTGGAAAATAAATTTCAATATAGTCCAAAATAGTAGATAAAGTAGCATGGAGCAATCAAAAATTATAGATACGTTGGAGACGTATCACATACCAATTCTAAAGGCCCCGTCATGATCCCTTAACACAGCGCCTCCTCCTTTGTCTCCATGGCGTGAAACTGATCCATCGGAATTGAGCTTGAGCCAGCCCTCTTCCGGTGGCTGCAATTTCTGTTTGTGTTGTGGAGTGGATGGTTTCTTCTTTACCGCATGTACTTCCCTCCACTCATGCATGTGAGCTACCACCGTAGCTGTGATTTCATGTGGAGCAGCGATGCGTTTTCCATCCCTTGCCTCGTTCTGGGCCAGCCAAAGACCATATGTGCCTTGAATCATCGCCTCTCTTTCTTCCCCAGATGCAGCAGAGAACCAGTTCAAAAGCCAGCAGGCTAGAGCACTCTGGGAGCCAGCTTGACACGGTGGGATCGCCACCAAAACTCCCATCTCCGAGTGTAGAAGCTTCCAGAATTGTACCGAATGTTGACATGCCCAAAATCTGTGGTAGAGCGTCTCCTCTCTTCCGCATGCAGCACAAAAAACTCCTACTTTGATCCGACGCCGATGAAGTTCGGCTCCGACAGCCAAGCCATTTCTAATAATTCGCCACATATGTATTTTGGCCTTGGCCGGCCATTGTGTTTCCCACAACGCCATGAATCCCCGGTGCTTTGTAACTGAGCTAGAGGCCTCCGACCATCCGGACCTCGCCCTTATCATAGCCATCCTCAAATGATATGCATATTTCACCGTCAAGCATCCATTCTTCATGAAGTTCCACACAAGATAGTCCTGATGACCCTGTCCACCCACCGCTATCTGCTGAATATCCTGGACGTCGTCCTGAGTAAACATGGCATGAAGCCGGTCCATGTTCCA
Organism: Triticum aestivum; assembly: GCF_018294505.1. Taxonomy (NCBI): domain Eukaryota; kingdom Viridiplantae; phylum Streptophyta; class Magnoliopsida; order Poales; family Poaceae; genus Triticum; species Triticum aestivum. The sequence continues at coordinate 696,073,474 of NC_057813.1, forward strand.
GCTCCGTCCATCCTGGTTCAGAAGGTGGGCGACCCTCGTGACTCCCGACATATACACTTGTCCCAATGGCTTCATACTACTGCTGCGTGGGATCCAGTTTGCATGATGTATCCGCACCTGTGAGCCATCACGAATGCGCCAAATGAGTCCCTCCCGAAGGTCTCTCCCGTGCAAAATACTACGAAAAGTGTAAGACGCCGTGCTTGAGCAAGTTGCTGTAAGTATCGTGTCCTCGCTGAAATACCGGGCCTTGAGGACCCTAGCGCATAGGGAAGAAGGGTTCTGCAAGATCCGCCAAGCCTACTTTGCTAATAAGGCTTGATTGAAAGCTTCAGGGTCTCGAAAACCCAGTCCTCCATCTCTTTTTGATTCACACATTTTTTGCCATGAGATCCAGTGTACTTTCCTTTCCCCATCTGCCGCGCCCCACCAGAATTTTGATGAATCGAAGTCAGGATCCCGAACATTTTCTTTGTAAGGCGAAAGCAACTCATGGTGAAAGTAGGTACCGCTTGAAGACCTGATTTGACAAGGACCTCTCTAGAAGCCTTAGACAAACCCAGTCCCTTCCATCCACAAACCTTTCCTTTAGAGCTCTCCGTAACATACTTGGAAGTGCCATCTTTTGATCTCCCAACCAGTGTTGGAAGACAATATCGCTCACTTAGCGCTTCAGTTTGGACACCCAAAGAAGCTTTCAACTCTGCCTTCTTGTCATCCTGGCATCCCTTCCCAAAGAAGATGGAAGATTTTTGTAAGTTCACACGCTGCCCCGACGCCACCTCATACTGTGTCAGAATGTCCTTGAGAGCCTCCATATTCCCTATAGACCCCTCTAGAAAAACAATGCTATCATCAGCAAAGAGGAGGTGTGTGATATGGGGGCCAGTGCTCCCAAATTTCACCCCCCTAATTTTATTCTAACTTTGTGCCTTCTTCAGCAGAGCAGAAAAACCCTCAACACAGAAAAGAAATAAGTAGGGGGACAGTGGGTCGCCCTGTCGCAAGCCCCTAGAAGGGACAAAACACCTTGAAAACACACCATTTAGTTTGACACCGAAGCTCGCTGTAGTTACACACCTCATGATCTATCTCTACTACCTAAAACAAACATAAGGTTCCGTCTCCCCTCTTACGTCTTCCATTTCCTTGAGCCTCCGCAGCCTTTTTTCCGCGTGCCTTCCACCCCACGTGCGATTGGTTATGTCCAGCCAATGAAAGAACCGGAAAAATAGGAAACCTCCTTTTTTTAGGAAACCACCTTGTAGTAGTACGCACAAAAAATCTGTGCAAGCGTTCTCTCCCTCCTCCCAGTCCTAACCCTAGCCGCCCTTCCCCGCTGCTGACGCTAGCGAGCAGCACGTAGCTCACTCACACCAGTTTCTAGACACGTCGCTCCCCCTCAACTTCATAATGAAGGAGCTCTTCGGCATCGACGACGAGCCGGTACGTCTGGTGTTGTCTCCTCTCTCTCGTGCATTGGCCAACTTGGATGGAGGGCGATGGATCGACGACGAGCCGGTACGCCCGGTGTTGTCTCCTGTGCATGGGTCGATCTGGATGGTGGGCGATGGATCCGGGATGTAGCGGCTTCCTCGACTTCCTTAGCCACCACGGGCGGCGACGACCAGGTCTGGTTTAGTTACCAGTCATCGTCAATTCACGCCATGAACTCATTATCTGAAAACCGGAATCTCCCTTTCAGTTCAGTGCACTTGGATCACTTTGAAGCAAACTGTGCGTGCATTACTGAAATGGGAGGCGCTGGGAGGCTGATGCTTCAGATGGAATTGACATCGAGGTGAACACAGGCTTACCTACTTTACTCTGATACTATGAACTTGAGTAGCACTTCCTTTCATCTTGATACGAAATATAATAGTACTATTGGGTGCTCTTTGAGTATTTGTCATAGTTTCCATTAGCAATTCATTAATAGATGTTGTTGCAACACAAGGATTGGAAGAAGCATGTGTTATGTCCATTACTTTTGTGATTTGCTATGTGTGCTGATTATTTTCCAATGCAGGTAAGATTGATGGTTGGCCTCCTGAAAACTGTTGGGATCGGAGATCTAACAACTGTAGATGTAGTGAATATTAATGTTTAGTGTGATATGTTAGGTACTTAGTGTTGCATGGTTTGTGTATTGAAGATTGTATGGGGATTGGTAATCTGAACTTTATATGCAAAAAATGGTTTACACTAATTTAGCTAAGCCAAATCGTCAGTCCTAAAGCAACTTTATGGTAGTGTGTGGTGTTGATAGCCATATACCCATGTGTCCATGTACAAATGCATTTCCCTAATTTCTTTTGGTAATTTATAATAGTACATGCAAAATTTGATTTTTTTTCGATTGGTATGCTTGTTACTGGAATCTTATTAATTTCCCTTTCTAATAGACCAAGATCTCAAAATATGCAGTGGTTAGTATGGTTGTTAGCGGCTTATGAAGTTTTAGTAATACAAGGTTTATGTTAAATAATTACACCAACACCTTTCCTTTAGAAAGAATTATAATGTTTTTCATGTTTGCTTGTGTTAAGCAGTTAAGTCGCATATGAAAATTCATACATTTGCTTACTCTCTCTTTAGGAAGAGCTTTTCGAATCAAGGAATAAATGAAGAGTGGAAGATGACCTAAGTCAGTGGAACCTGTCTTCTCATCATTTGTTCAGAAATATGTATATTCCGGATGATTACTTTTGTAAGATTGGTGGAAGGAATTGCATTTCTTACTGTAGTGAGTTTCCAAGAGGATGGAAGCACAGATAAGAATCACATTCTTTTTTGGCAAATTTGATGTGCGAACGAATTGCCGGCACATTTGCATGTTATAATTTGATCCTTTGTTAAAGATGAGATAGAGTTTTTTTGCATGTTACTGAAAGTATGTAAAAAAGCCAACTACAATAACACTATGATGGGGTATCTTGGCAAAGCCTACAATTCGCTCAAGAAACCATTGAATATATATAATTTTAAGCTTATGGTTTTAGACAATTTTGTATCAATTTGGTTGACTTTTTTTCACTTGGTGCTCCTTAATTATTTGCATTGATTGGTGAACAGTTATATGAGTGCTGGAAGGAGCACGAGCTGTTACATGGAATACCTGATGAAGAAAGAGCGACATGGTTGTTAAAAGGTATATGTCCAGTTGTAACGCACGGGCAATTACCTAGTAAGAAAAATCGGACGTGACGAGGCTCCAGCCAGCCGCGAGCGAGCCAGCGTTTCCTTCCCTATGCATTATCTTTTTTTCTTTTTCTCCAGCCGCTCCATACGTTTCGCTTTTTTTGGAACTGCACGTTTCAGTTTCTTTTTTTTTAACATCAGTATAGACACAAGCGCTTAGATACACGCGCATACACTCACCCCTATGAATGCACACACGCACACCCTACATCTATGAGCACCTCCGAAAAACTGAGCCGACATACCATCTTGAGATTTACGAAGGCGCCTTCATCGTCGATGGGAACGTCTTCTCCCACTGAATGCGCATCGCCGAAAATCCTGAAATAAATCCAGCGATAAATGCGAGCACCAGGATTTGAACCCTGGTGGCCTGGGGATACCACAGTCCCTCTAACCATCCAACCACAGATTGGTTTGCAAGTTTCGGTTTCTTGGTTGGATTGGATGGATATGCACTAGATGGATCTCCCTCTCTTCCTTCTTCTTTTTTCCTTTTCCTCCTTCTTCAATTTTTTTATAAATAAAAAAAACATCGATTCAAGTCAAGTCATTAATGGCCGGTGGGCAAAACAAAACCAAAATATATGCAAATTGGCTCTTAGGTGCATATGCACTCATTGTCGAAATACACATTTCGAAAAGTTGACAAATTCAAAACAAAAATCCCACGTGTATATCCGGACATTTTATGTTGTTCACAATGTTTCGGTGAAAAATGACGTTTTTTGTGGCTTGTGTAAAAAGATAAAAAAAATGCCTCGTGAATAGTTAGAATGAAGCATCAGAAATTGTCTTTTTTACACAAGCCACAAGAAACGTCATTTTTCACCGAAACCTTGTGAACGCACATAAAATGTCGGGATATACACATGGGATTTTAGTTTCGAATTTTTCAACTTTTCGAAATGTATATTTCGACAATGGGTGTATATGCACCTAGGAGCCAAAGGCAATTACCGCAAATTAATCACGTCTCATCTCCATAGTAGTACTAGGGCAACTCGGGGGTCACCCAAAACGGATACACGGCATCACGCTTTTCATTCAACACTTGATGCACGGCGCGCGGGCGACAACGAGCACCACCACCATCACCACTCGCGCTCGCAGCCGGGGTCCGTCCACCTGACGTTTTACAACTGCACCCCGTCGGGCAGCCGCGTGTCCTCAACGCCACCATGTCGGCGACTCGCCAGTGAGAAGCGTGTGCTGACACGTCGAGCGAGGAGCCATCCCATAGGCAACTGCTCCCTGTTGTTGCATCGGGTAGTAGACGTTGTGTCGGCCGGTCGAGGAGTCTCCCTTCTCCGTAGACCGGAGTCCCCCAAGCGTCTTGTCGATGGCCGGAGTACCCCAAGCACGGGAAGGGTCAGTGAAGGAGCCCGTGGAACCGGCATGGTGTAGGCATGAACAACACCGGTCCACGGGTTGTAGCCGGAGGCCCACAGAGGGGGCACCTGGAACTGCTGCTGACGGGGCTCGTCGGCGCTCTGCGGCTGCTGCTGCTGACTGCCGCACTGGGCCCCGCAGCGCTGTTCGGCGGGAGGGGCGGGCGTCCCATAGGGCAGCGGGAGCAGCCCCGGATGCTGGGTGCCCGGGTACGACGGGTGGCACTGCGGCGGGGGCGCGGCCGGGGCGGCTAGAGGCGCCGATGAGCAGCCGCGGGTGGTGCCGGCGGTGAGGGCGGTGTGGATGGCCCGCACCTTCATCTGCTTCATCCGCCGCTCCTCCAAGCGGAGGTACGCAACGAACTTGACGAAGGACAGGTTGGGGATGAGGTTGAGGTTCGTCGCAGCATTGCCGAAGTCCTCGTTGATCCCGGCGGTGAGCGTGCTGAGGAGGAGGTCATCATCGATCTTCGCGCCAATATCGCAGAGCTTGTCAGCGAGAGTCTTCAGGCGGCGATAGTAGTCGTCGACGGAGGTGTTGTCCTGGTGACACCCAAAAAAGTCTTGTTGCAAATAAACGCGAAGCTGGAGTTGGTTGTCGGTGAAGCTGGAGTTGGTTGTCGGTGAAGAACCCGTTCATCTTGGTCCACATGGCACAGACATCGTCACCGTCCTCCACGACCGTCTGGAAGAGGTCCGGCGAGATCGTGAGGAAGAACCAGCAGATGATCGTGGTGTCGATGGTGGACCAATCATGGAACTTCGGGACGAGGCTAGAGTCGACGGTGCCGTCCACGTGGTCGATGAGGTGATACTCCCGGAACACGAGGTAAAATACGTCTTCCACGTGTAGTAGGAGGAGTCCGCCTGCGAGAGACGAACCGGTACCCGCTCGAAGATGTTCAGGTTGCGGATGTCGTTCACGTCGGGAGGGTTGGCGTCAGCGAACGGGTTGGAATTGGTGGACGCGGAGGAGGTGACAGACGACATGGCGACAGGCGTCTTCGGTGACGCGGTGCAAGCGATCGAAGTGGGCTGGCTGGTTAGCGGGCAAAGCGAACGATGCTAGCTGGAGCGGGCGAGGCGGGTGATGCGTGGAGGCTAGAGGATCCTACTGGCACTGCGGGCAGGGCAACAGCGGGCGATGACTTCGGGCGAGCGGGTCGGGCGACGCGCGGGGCTGGTGGTGCGATGCAGGCGGGCTGGTTGGGTGGCACAGTGGATCGGGGGCGATGTGGGGCGGGCAACGCGACAGCTTCAACGGGAAAAGGATGCAGCGTGTGACGGCTGGCGTGATAGGATCGCGGCAGCAACGCGTGGAGAGGTAAAGCGGCGGCGGTGGATCGCGACAGGAGGCCGCGGGCGGCAGCGGCATGTGTAGACGCGCGGCGGCGGCGGGGCGGAGCGGAAGCGAGGAACAAAACCTAAAAAACCGATACCATATGTGTTGCGGAAATTGCACGATGTATTGCTCTCGTGCATAGGCACGTATATATGATGTACAACGGTGGACCACGGACCTCAACTATACAAAAAACTAGGAGGCGGGCCCAATATACAATATGCACATAACACATATACTCAACAAAAATGACTGGATCACTTGCTGTCGCGTGCATGCTTGCAAGCCACACCTCCCACGTCTAAATCCATTGGCCGGTGGATATGCGCAAATAGTCCAGCCATATAATAACATCAAGTCTTTTTGTTCACATGAAAAAAGAAAACATTAAGTCCGTCATGGGTGCTCTGACCACTTCAACTCTGTCATGTTTAGGGGCTACTGATGCTGTCATTGGTTAGGGAGTGCAAACCACGTGGGTCTATCATTTATGGGCTAGGTCGAGGACCCAGCGACAACCGAAGAATCGGCCACACAAGCGGTGGCGCTCGGCGTACTCAAGATGAAATCCTCTGAAGACTTGATGTATACTTCAAGAAATATTCAAATGATCGACATGTTTATCCCTAGACGTAGCCGACATACTTGTAAACCTAGATGCCCCCGGTTCCTATATAAGCAGAGGGGCTTAGTCCGTAGAGGGTGGTTAGAACTCATTCGTATGATCTCGAGGTAGATCATCATGTACTTTGTATCCCATTCATAACCAATACAATACAAGCAGGACGTAGGGTTTTAGCTCCTCGAGAGGGTCTGCTCTCTACTTCACTTCATTTTACCATCTAGCCGAGACCATCAGCTCAGGACCCCCTACGCGAGATCTGTCGGATTTAGCTCTGCCACTTTTTTCAAGGCACATACAAGCACCCGCTAAGTTAATGTCTTGGCTTCTCTTGATCCATAATGATCCATGGCGTCCCTTCTATTTATTAATGTCTTCTCTTGTTGATTATCGCAAGCTACACGTATATAAGTTGGTATGACTAAATGTAAAAAGGCGATGTGTGACTATTAATAAATTATTATTTTTATTTAAAAAGGTATAGAGGTTGCGGGATTTCGATGAGAATTGTGAGGATGAGCGAAAATATTTATTTGTTAGGCGAGTAGAAACTCCTATACCAAAAATGTTAGAACGCCACTCAAAATTTTCAACCGTGACCCAAAATGTTAAGGGTTCAATCATTTGTGGGCTAATGGTATATTTTCTTCCTTCAATATTGACTTTTAAAATTGTAAAACATAGATGGTAATTATATATGATTATCATGTCATCTTTATTATATGTGAAGTATGGAATGTATTTTTAGGTAAATGACATGTAATATGTTGTATTGCTCATGCATTTTCATTGCTTATTTTGCTGGCACTTATAGGTGATATCTCTAATGTGCATCCTCTTCTTATTTAGCTGGGCTCAGTGCTTTTAGTTTACATATGTCATTTATATACTTGCATGATGGATAAATCTGAATCAGACCATGGCTCATATATCATTGCTCCAACAACGAGAAAATAAATATGAAAATTCAATTAAAAATATCATTTTCGTAAAACACATGGCATTGCATTACTTGTGGGTTACCTATTCTAGATAATTTTTCACATAAATCAGTATACACATTTGAATCTGGAGTGCACACGACTTTTTGAGTTATACCTATTTACACTAAACATTTTTACTTTTGTATTTGTCACTGACACTAAATCTTAGTGAGATTTATGTTGGTACCATATCATACATTACTAATGAAAACCATTGTACTTAATGATATTGATCACACAATTGCATTAGTAATTTTTATATTAAATGGTAATAACAAATTATTTATTAGTACCAATAAACCAATGCTAGAGTATAGACATTCTAACCATGGAAACCGTGGTACTTTTTAGTTTCGACATTACGATGAAGTGCATTTTCTGTAAATCTAAATGATGCATAAAAGATGAAATAAAATCACATACTCCTATAGTATACTATATGTTTCTACACCTACTTTACTACTCCCTCCGTCCCATAATATAAGAGTGTTCTTTACACCACACTAGTGTTAAAAACGCTCTTATATTGTGGGATGGAGGGAACATCAATTAGTATCTTGCTAGATTGTTCTACACTGCATGAGCATATCAAATATATATATTTTTAAATCAAAAGATGGAATCTTGCTAGATTGTTCTACAATGCATGAGCATATCAACTATATTTAAATCAAAAGCCATTGTAAAGTTTTGAAAACATCTTTTGTATTTTTATATCATACATTAAGATGATATTGCAACAGAGAATTATGATGGTACATTCTACTTTTAGTTATAAAATTATATTTCATTCTAAGTATATAAGAGGCATGGTAATATAACCTACTATTAAAGGGAGGAGAGGCCCCCGCGCGCTGTTCCTCCACTACCCGCCTTGTGACGCGCCGCGGGTTGTATACTATCGCCATGGTGGAGGTGAAGGAGTTAAGTCGGTTTTATCTCAGAACTTTGAGATAAAGGACCTTGGTATCTATTGGGGATATAACCCCACGGTATGCGCCATTCAGGGCCGGGTTATCCAATGGCGACTTGGAGGAACAGATTCACCAATTGGCTATAATGACCAAAGACTCAAGGCATAGAGGGAGACTTATAAAGCAGGCCAGCTCATGGCCCAACACCTGGGAAACATGCTTGATAAGGAGACAAAGGAAGTCCCCTTACTTGGGAAGTAAGATAAGTAGGAAACAGATTAGGGCACGGGTGTTATTATGACCCGGACTCTGTTATAAGCCGAGGGCCTCGACCTGTATATAAAGGGGAGCCCCTGAGGCAGAAAGACTAAGTTACAAGCTCTCGGGTACTAGGATAGCCAAGTCGCACCCTTGTAATCAAGATCCCAAGCAATAATTAATCAAGCAGGAAGTAGGCTATTTCCTCCATCGCGAGGGGCCGAACCTAGGTAAACCCTAGTCTCTTGACTTCGATTAACCCCATTCAAGCTACTACCTTGAGGCCATGGCCTCACGACTAAGTCCTTTCACGAGAACATCTATCATGACAAAACCACGACAGTTGGTGCCCATTGGGGGGCTATCTCTCGATGGTGTTGAGGCCTTGGAGGGAGCTCTCCCAGCGATCGAGGGATATGCGATTGGACGCATATGACCAAGAGTCGCCGAGGCAAGCTCTACATCGATGATTCAGACTGGGGCCTCGAGGCAAATTTGACAGCATTTCTGCCATCAAGAATTGGTTGCGCCATCATCAGGTCCGGCTGGGACGGGAATGCATATGAGACTGGGATAGCATCAACTGGCTCCTTTGACTGCTCAAATCAATTCCGAGGTCGAACGGTGGTGGCGTGAAATCCATAGGGTCCCTCTCCTCACGCTCATTCTGCTTTTCAATCACCCCAACAGATGTTGCCAATGGAGAGAGATCAACAAAGATGTCCTTATCGACTGATTCAGCATCCTTAGGCTTGACAGTAGGTCGCGGAGTCGTGTCCGGAATATCAATAAGCACCTTCTTGCCTGTCCCTTGTGCATGATTGTCAACTCTTGGAGTGTAAGGGACACCCATATCCAGTGGGGCACGTGTGTGCTTGAGCGTTGGATTGGGATGAATCTTTTCTTTGTGAGAGACTGTCGGTTCCTCTACTGTTCCACCTCCAAGTACGTTCGTCTGAATTGGATTGGCATTCCTGCCTTGGGGGGCAGTCGGGAACAATGTTGAAGCAGGCACGTACCCTGTGTCCTGACCATGCACATTACCTGACTAATCAACTCTTTTCAGAGGGCTCTTCCTGGTACCGACTACCTGTTTTGCCGTTTTCTTGTCATCTACAAGTGGAGCAGCTTTGGAAACAATAAGCGGATGAGCGGTGCGATCATGCGGTCCAGCCTGATGTGCTTGTTGCGTGACTACCGGGCCCTTGTTTTCCACAACAGTTGCGGCAGCCGTAGTTGTACAATCTTCACCTACTGAGCGAGGTTGCTCAGACTTATCAGCGATAGTGTCTGGCACATGCATGTTAGGATGCTGCGTTTGGTCCGCAGCATCAGACACTGCTGGGCTACCTTCGAGCCCGTACCTCATGGATACCAATGTCGGCGCAATCTCCGCTATTCTTGTGGAGACCAAATCATCGGAACCCCCTAATCCTGCACCTTCATTGCCGGTCAGCACAGCAGCAACAATTGACAACAACTTAGCTGGAGCATCAGAACTAGTGACAACAGGTGCTTTGACAAAAGTCCACATTGTCGGATGAATAAAGCTTAGAGTGCATGCGCTACAACGGGTCTTTTTTGCTAGCTTTAGCCATATGGCCAGACTGATTGCTTCTTCTTCTTTAGCCTGCATGTAAGTACAGTAGTAAAAAAAGAAAAGGTTGTAAGTTGCCATGGAGTAAAATGAAGGTTAACACTACTGGAAACAGTGAAAAAATCATGGTACAATCAGACAATATGAAAAAGTTGCCATGTGGTTAGTGATTTGTAAGTGTAAATGAAAAATAAGGTCAAACAACAAAAAAGTAGTGGATATGTTGTGGAAAAGAAGATAGTAATAAAAAAAGCCATTTATGTAGAGGTTGAAGGTACCACATAGGGGCTAACAGAAAGTTGCCACATATGGTGCATGAAAATGTATGGAATTGTAGTTGCCACCTTAGCAGGAGGATGGCAAAATGTAGGTGGTGACATGAATGTATAAGGCACAGAGTTGCCATGTCTGGGCATATAGAAGTTGCCATGTAATGTACCTTAGCAGGAGGATGGCAAAAATGTAGGTGGTGACATGAATGTATAAGGCACAGAGTTGCCATGTCTGGGCATATAGAAGTTGCCACGCAGAAACATAACACTTAATGTATGTATGTCGTACTGCTAACCTTTTCCCTGCGTCCCTCATGTCCTCAAGAACTACCGGATCTCCCTTGTTGGAGGATGCAAAGCGAGGAGATGAAAGTGTAGCCGTATGAGCCTTGTCTACACAAGCAGAAGATCTCGAAGGTTGTTGGACAATTTTCTCTATGGTCACTCTTCCACCAACGGTTGCCTGCCTGCAAGAAAAACACAAAACATCAGTCACCACGGGAGAACAGTGAACCAAAAAAGATAGAATAAATAATTAATGAATTAAAGTTGCAAGAAACAATAATGAACAGAAATGAGCCTCTTTATATCAGCAATGGGGTCAACTTTCTCCTTTTGGAAGCAGCTTGAAGGTCCGCGTCTCATGCATCCCTATCCCTTTTGGGGGCTTCGGGACCAGAATGCCCGCCCTATCCCTGTCCAGTGGATGTTTCGGCACCTCCATGACTATCCTCATGCAACGTGTCATGCTCAGTGTCGTCCATTCTGTTATTGCCATCGTTACATGTGTCATCTTGCTGGTCATCATCGTCATAGTCACTGTCATCAATTGATAAATCTTCATCGCTGGGGGGTATCTCTTGCGAATCGTTGTGGTCGTATCTGCCCCTAGATCCAGTTGGATGAGAAGTGCCACCGCAAACAAAAGAACGGAACTGGTTTGCAACTTCATCTCCGTCGCCAGCCGACATAGCAGTCCAACCCCGTACAACGTTCCCAAGAATGTTGGTCATACCGGACGCAAACTGTCCAACAAGATTCTCAATGTTACTTCGCGCCTGTGTTTGTAGAAACAATATGTAAATGGGAGAAAGAACAAACTGCTCAGCCAAGAGTGTGAGCTATCCTGAAAAAAATAATGCATCGAGAAAAAGTAGTGTGGTACTTACAGTTGAAGGGCATGAATCGTTTGTGTGACCATCCATCCATTTGTTGAAGTTGGCGGGTCCCCCAAATAAGTTGTAATCAACGTTCTGTTCTCCCATAAGCTGAAAATAAGAAGGAAAGGTAGTAGGATTGTAAAGCAAAAAGTTAGTAGGAAGTTGCCACATAGTTAGAATGTGAATGTGGGGATTGAACATTGCGGGTAAAATGACTAGCATGTAGCTTGCCAAACGTCCCATCGGGCTTCCTGTCCGCAGAGAGAACAACCTTGATTGCAGCATCAGTCCAAGCCCATGCAGCAAACTTGTGTGATGGAGGCAGACCGCCAAACGGGTTAAGGTTGACAGTGCTGATGTCAAGTTTATCGACATACATGAGCTGAAAAGAAAACGTGAAAACATGCAGGTCAAGGCAGTGGCACAAAAAATAGCTTGTAATGCAAAAAAGGAGTAAGAAAACACTGTTGAGTGGGTGGGGGAGGGGACTTAGAGCGGCAAAGTCAAAGTGGTTTGGCATGAAGTAAACTTGCCATCAGATGCAGTCGGCATCCTTTGTTGTACATCTTATTGGATAGTGAAGTGTGAAGGAAACCAACTATGAAATTGCACCAGTTCATGTTGGAAACATTCCATATCTAGTCCTGCGAGATAGAGAAAATGACAAAAAGAATAATGAAAAATCGTAAGCTGCAGCATTATGTTGGTAAAAAAGAAGAAAATGAACTTGAAAGATATGAAAATAACAGTATAATTAAGCAGCTAAGGTGCAAAACGGGTACAGGACACAAAATCATACCGGAACAGGAAAGCATCTGCTGCTGGGGCGTAACAATGTCGTGGGAGCAAAGACATTTGAGATCAGGTACATGAGTAGCTTCCTCTTGAAGTCATCGTCGCTTGTTTGCATCGCACCAATCATATTTGCAAAAGCAGAGTTCGCTGGGAGGGCCATAAGCCCAAGGAACATTTCAGGGAAAAGACGTACTTGCACCTTCGTATCCACCTTGTAAGGGACATCCATGCCGCCATTGGGGACACCAAGTGTGTTGAAGACAGATTCTTCATCTAGTAGAATCCTACCACGTCCTGGTATGACAAATTCTCTCTTCTGCGGATGGTATAACCTCGCAAACCAGTCGCACATGGGGTTATTCAAGTTGGTGCACTTAATGTTCATCGGCGACTGCATCCCCATTTCCTTTGCAGCTTCTTTCTGGGCGTCATCAAAATCTCGATACAGTTCTGTTAGACGTTCATGTGATCCCCTGTTGCGCGCGGCTTTCTGCTGTTGAATGCATGTGCAAAATTTAAGTTAACAATGAGATAGTAGGAGCTCAGGGGTGGCTGCATTTCAGACAAAACATATTTAAAATGGGGAGAGAAGGAGCCATATAGATTGCACATACCTTCTTTGCATTGTGATTATCGCCACCCGCATGTTGAGCTCTTGGCGGCATGAAATCATCGCTATCAGGGTCAGGGACATTCCGAACCATGGCTCTGCAAAATGCCAAAATAAGATATGAGTACAACCTGAGTGGTAATGAAGTTGCCATCCTACAAAATATGTACTAAATAAGTACTGAAGAAGCTGACATCTGGGAAAATTGTTGCACAACTAAAAAGAATGTTGCCATCTGGCTATCGGTCAAGTCAAGCTGACAGTGTGCCGTTTTGGACAGAAATGCCATCCAAAACAATTAGGACATCTATAAAAATGTTGAGCAGGCAAAGTTGCCATCACTAGTAGATATATTATGAAAAAAATCAACATAACGGTATGATAGCAATGTAGTTGCCATCCACACTATATTTCCAGAAAGGTGATAAGTTGCCATCCACTGATCTACAGTCAACAGAGATAAAGTGTCACCGGAACATAGTTAGCACAAGTTGCTTTTCTCTGAATTTCAATCATATATATGTAAGACAGTGTAGTTGCCAACAGTGTACACAAAAGGATGTCAGAACTTGCCATCGACATCAATGCGATCCACGCTAGCAACAGAAAAAATCGCATATCATTGAGACATGAGAAAATGCACAATCTATCTGTTGCAAATCAACATCATCATTCTGTAAACATTGGAAAAAAAAGGTACCTCTGTAGCGAAAAAAACAGAGTGTACTCTGTTGTAAAACAGAGTGAATTGCAGATTCCAGCAAAACAGAGTGTACTCTATTGCAAAAACAGTGCCGATGAAAGTGCTTGGGTAGAAATTGCCATCCACGGCCTAGTACACAAGCTAACAAGTTGCCATCCATGGTGTAGTAGTCAAGGAAATAAGTTGCCATCCGCAAACAAACTGCATCTACAATTTGCTCAAAACATACATGGTAACAAACCGCATACGAGGTTCAGATGGCACTGCACTAACATCAGTTTCGTATATCTAGCATCACAACACAATGTTTCACTCTGTTCTTCCATCAGAATTGTAAATCTAGCTTCAGAACAAAAATCACTAGTTCATTCTGCTGACACATCAGATTTGGGGATCTAGCTTAAGAACACATCCAGAGAAATAATCACAGACCGCACAAAAAAAGTGATGTACACTGCAACACTGACCTCACCGAGGAGAAGAACGCTTCGGTGGTCGCCGGAGATGAAGTCCGCTGAGGAGGAGCACCGGCGAGTAAGCGCTTCTACACCCAATAACTGACGGAAATTCGTCGCCACCTCGCACAAAATCCCCGCTGGTCGATTGGAGAACTTCCTCCGGGCGAGGCAGTCGACTTGCCGGCATAGTTCGCCGGCGCCCCGGACAACAACGGCGGCCGGCCCAGATCCGTTAGACTCAAATCTCTCACTGGCGACTCGCCGGAGAGAACGAAGTGTGCGGGTGGAATGGGAACCACCCATAGAAGGGGAGATGGTTGCAATGCGGACGGGAATAGGAGTAACTGGAGAGGGGGAAGGGGAAAAGGGGGCACGCGGCGGCAGTTTCGCCATGTTGTACGGAAACTGCTCGAGCGGAGCGGCGGAGGAGAAGTGGGTGGAGTGGGAGAAGTGGGTGGAGTGGGCGAGGAGAAGTGGGTGGACAGTTCGGACCGAGATGCAGTTATTCCGAACGGGTGGTGGCTGTCCTACGTGACAGCATTCGCAGTCAAGATTCGTACAAACCAAATCGGCGTCGATTAGCTAGTTCGGACCGAGGGGGTCGAAATGCGGACGTTCGGGACTTATTGATACCGTTTAATTATCGTGAGGTATTTGGCTGCCACTAAAAACTATATTTTTATGAAAAAACTAACAGCCACGCGTCTGACATCTTACACATCGTCCACACGCCTCCATCATCACTCATTTTGCCACGTATGAACAGATGACATCAGCAGAAATCATTTTGATTTTTGGCTTAAAAATATTTTATCTCCTAATTAAAAAGTCGAATTAGAAATTCATTTTCACCATTAAATCCGTCTCGATGAGATCTTCAAAACTAGACCCCATGCTGATATGTTTCGACGAATTTGTTTTCCTAAAAGTTGCCATGATGTTTACACTGTAGTTGCCATAGTGCTTAACTAAAGTTGCCATGTCGCAATTTTAGTTTGTAGAGCATGACAATTTTAGTTTTTTGATGATGCCAATTCCAGTACTTGGACCATAAAAATTATTATTTTTATGAACCATGGACTTTTTAGATTATGATTCATGGCAAGTCTAGTTTCTTAATTCCCCGTTTTATAATATGTCAAAATTTATTTTTAAATGTAGAAGAAAATAGCTGAAACATATCATGGCAACTTCAGTGTAAACATCATGCCAATTCATGTGTAATAGACATGGCAACTTTTAACCCCCAAAAATTGTCGAAATATATTTATATGAGATCTAGTTTCGATGATCTCGTCATGAGGGATTAAATGGTGAAAACGGATCTTCAATCGGATTTTTCATTAAGAGATAAAACATTTTAAAAACTGAAAATTCAAAAAGATTCGCACATGCATGCATGCGGCGACGTGGCGCAGTCTGTGTGTTATAGGGCCTGTGAGTGGGTTTGACTGACACCACATGTGTGGACGTTAGCGTTGTCCTATTTTTAATACCGAATTATTTGCAGGCGGTGTCGCTAGATCTCAGTCGACTGAAACTTAACCAAGTCTTAGTCAAGTGTCATAACATAAAAAGGAAAAGAAAAAAATGCTCGAAACTCCACGTAAGATCTCATGGATATACCATTGATTGAGACTTACTGAGATTCAGCAACCCCGATTTGCAAAATCATGGTATTATCTCTGTATTAGAAAAGGAAACCCTGGGCCTTTTTTTCTTAAACCGAGCTCACGAAAGGAAAGCGTCATTGTTATCTTCTTCCTTACTCCAAGTTGCTCCTGGCCCCTCCTTCATTCTCCCGTTGCTTCCGCTTGACGACCTTGTTGCGCCGGAGCTCATCCTTGAGTTATGCCACGTCAGTGCGGTCCTCCTGAAAGCTGCTGCCCCAAAGCTGTGCTGAACTTTGCCTCTGCTGTGCTAGATGCAGCGGTGCAATGTTTGTCGGCTGCTCGTCGGGTCGTCGCACACTGCCGCTCGACGCCGTCTGCTGGTCTCTGCCTCATCGAAGCCCCTCTAGCCCTGCCATGCTGGCCGTGAGGAAAAGGGCAAGCAACTCCTGCTGGGCTCGAGCTTCCTACTCAGTCGTGTGGATGCAAAGCTGAATTGCTGCTCATCTTGCTCCGCGGCTCGTGTGAGTTTTGTCTATCAGTGCCGGACACAACACAAGAATATCCATACCCAGCTAATCATCTTTGATCCAAACCATTGACTGATTGCAACTAGCTAGGAACAAGTTAGCTAATTTAAGTTGCTGCATAAAGGACCAGTCAAACAGGTCACAGTATTTTCAATACGTCAACATACTTTGATAGACCAAAACTATGGTATCTTGCACCTACAGGCTAAAATACTGTAGCTTTTCAATACTTTGGTTGTTGCAATAGCTCGCTAGTACCAAACACAACCTTAAAATGGAAGCTTGACCATTGGAGACCGTTACATCATCCATCATCAAAGATGTTGTTACATGTAAAACATATTTGACCCTAAAAAGGTGTGAAGCGGCATGCTAATGATTCGGCGACAAGTTCCTTTTAACATCATGCATGGTCTAGAATTTTCTATATAGATAATCATGAACCACAAACTCCTATCAAGATATTTATTACATCATGCTCTTTAGAGATCTCTAACAAGATATTCAAGGAGACAACACAAAATTATATACACTACGTTCATCTCCAAAGACATGCCATCTTGCCTTTTTTGTTTTTCCTCACATTTAGTGTTTGGTTCAAATGTCTTTTTAAGTCATCATATAGAAAATAAAAAATATGAAAAACTCCGTTAAAAAAATATGATTTAAGTTTATCACAAAGGTGTATTTTCAATGATAGACACATATTATGCCAAATAATACAAATGAGATATATTAGTAACAATATGAAGTGACTAATTATGCCAAATAATACAAATGAGATATAAATAAGAACAAATGTTTAGTATAAAAATTAGTAGTACTAATAATTTTTTTGAAATGTGTATATCTTTGTCAGGCACATATCCAATTCAGAGATTTTTTCGCTTAACCAATAAAGGACTTTTGGACGGAGGTTGCAAAACGAACTACTGGAGATTCATTATTTTATAATATTTTCTTATTTTTTTAATTAAAGTAAATAAAATCTTGCACGTTAATACGAGATGACTACAATTTATGTTAGGTGAAATCAATGGATATGCATACAAATAATCCTATTATATAGTATATATAGTTCTCACATGTAATTCTTAGGCAGCTAAAAGAGAAATATAATATTTTCTCAAAACTCTGATATTTTGATGCACGGAATGATCATTAATGAGGTTTAGTTAGTAGTATTTCATAAAAAAATTACACTAACTAGGAGCAAAATAAAATATAGAAATAGTTGAAAAAAGTGTTCTCTCAAAAGTCTAAAAAGTTGATTCACACACAAAAAATTAAATTAAAAGAAAATACAATAGCAGAACGGACTGA
Source organism: Triticum aestivum (assembly GCF_018294505.1). Classification (NCBI taxonomy): domain Eukaryota; kingdom Viridiplantae; phylum Streptophyta; class Magnoliopsida; order Poales; family Poaceae; genus Triticum; species Triticum aestivum. The sequence continues at coordinate 696,091,243 of NC_057813.1, forward strand.
AAATTGCCTCCATTTAAAAAAATAAAGTCATAAGACAATAAAACATATGAGTTATTCGTGATATATTACCGGGGCCAAAGCATGAATAAGTCGCATTGGCACTACTAGGGAAACCCTTATACACAGAATCTTAGCAGTAGCGCTGGATAAAATAAAGCGCTGCTGCTACTTAGTAGTAGCGCGTGGCTGTAAAAGGCACTACTACTATCCTTTTAGCAGTAGCGCGTGATAGAAAAATGCGTTGCTGCTAAGTTTGAACTGGGCGCACATGCCTAGCCCCACTTAGCAGCAGCGCGTATCCTTATCCAGTGCTACTGCTTATCTCCGTAGTAGTAGTTCTTTTCTTCAACCCACACTACTACTAACCCTAACTTATCGTCCCTGCATGGTCGACCCACTCACTCTCCCTCCCATTCACTCTCCCCCACACCCGCGCCGCCGTTCGCCGCCGCCGCCATCGCCCGACCACCGTCGCCGGACGCTCCTGCTCCTCCCGAACTGAGGTAGTCCCCCTCCTCCCTCTTCCCCTCCCTCCTCCTCCGGCCGCCCCCTCCTCCCTCCTCCTCCGGCCAAGCCCTTCGCCGGCAGCCCTCCTCCCACCGCCCCTCCCCCTCCTCCTCTCCCCTCCCTCCTCCCACCCCCTCCTCCTCCCTCCTCCAATCCCACCGCCCTTCCCCCTCCCCCTCTATCCTCCCTCCTCCCACCCCCTCCTCCCTCCATCTCTCGTAAACCCTAAGCTCTTTTTTATTGTTCTTGTATAATGCAGTTTTTTTACTATTTTTAGTAAGTGTTTAATAGAATTAGTAAGAAAATTAATAGAACTAGTTGAACTAGTTTATTTTTAGTAAGAACTAGTGCTAAGTTGAACTAGTTGAATTAACAGAACTAGTTTATTTTTAGCAAGAAAATTAATAGAACTAGTTTATTTTTAGGTGTATTTAACATAATTATAGGTTGATTCATTTTGAAGTGGACATGTCATATTTTGAACATGTCACATTTGTTGTTATTTTTTAGTTAAAGCATTTATTCTGACATCAACGTCGACGATGCCTATCCCGCATCCTCGTCGTCGACTCGGCGGAGGAGGCCTGCTTGAGCAGATGGTTCATGTCCGGGACTGGGCTCCGCCGGGCTAGTACTGGGAGGTGCGACCTTCCAGGGGACACAACTTGGTGAGGAGCCAGCCCGTCGTTGACCCGAACCTTCTTTGGTGGCGGTCGCGTGGGCCACTAACGATGCGAAGGCTTGCGTCCCCCGCGGAGGTGATACGTCACCGTGTCAACGAGGAGGACGATCACGTCCATTGCTACATGGTTGCGTTGGATGGAAGGTTCGACAATACCTGTCAGGTTCTTCAGGGATCTTACTGGAGCTATGATCCTATGATGGTTCCTTCTCTTTGGGTGTCCACCGTCAATGCCGATACCCGTCGTTCGCTAGGGTTGTAGCTGTATTGGTGATGTTATATGTATGATACTATTCGAGATGAATTAGTTATAATATTCGATGATGTATGGATGCAAGAAATGATTTAGTTTTTCTTATTGAATGCATGCTAATATGAATATTAATTTATTTTATGATTTAGTTTTGCTTATTGAATGCTCAAATTGGAGAACTACTCCTATTTTGAATGCTCAAATTGGAGATCACTATGCAAGGCGTATGCATTTGATTAGTTGACACCTTATAGGGTTTCACTAAGTCCTAAGATGAGGATAATAATGTTTTTATTTATATTTTGTTTTTGCAGCCAAATCTCCATGTCGTAGTCGCCTCGTCCCCGTCACCGTCCCCCTCTGACCTCGAGGTGAGACCAGCCAAATCTCCATGTCAATATGAGTCCTATAAGATATTTTGAAATGTTTTTGTTCATATTTTCAACCATTGAAATGCAATGACCATCAAGTTTGAATGCAAATAGGATATGTGCTTGCCCAAGTAGCCATGTTTGTAGGTAACACCTTCGAGTGGCCTATGTTTTACCGGAGTGTTGATTAATTTCCGTTTCGGCAAATTTTAGGCGCTCGATATGTCCTTTTTTAGCAAAGGTCATGCCGGATTTTCCCGCGAATTTTGGCATGACTTGTGCCAGAATATGTAGGAAATATCGAGTGGCCTGGATTTTCTAGAAAGATAATTAAACGAAATTTCGGGTTGACTTTAAGTCTGTCGAGGCTTCATACATGACAATCAAAAAATGAGTGAGGGAGAAAGTCTGCATCGTATATGAGAGAGGAAGAACCCCGACTGTTGTCGTGGGGGTCATTTCTCCTTCTTCTCCTTGTGCTAGACCTTTGTTATGCACTAGGGGAAGGAGGGGTAACGACCATCACCGATGGTAGAAAAAACAGTCAGGGAGTGTCTCCACCATATATGAGAGAAAAAGAATGCCGACTGTTGTTGTGGGGGTCGCTTCTCCTTCGTTCCCGTGTGCTAGATATTTTGGTTTAATGCACTCGGAGACGAAGGGAGGAGCGACCATCACCAACGGTCGAATATATACACCACGTGAGCTGAGAGTTTTCAAAAAAAGACTCGACGGACCGATAATCAACCCATGCTGAATAATAATGATCTAATTTAGTTTTTGTAGTACATATATTGAATTTTAGAATTTTAATCTTTGAATTATGAACATAGGAAATGTCGTCGGACAACGAAAGTCTCGCGAAGTGCTCCTGGTGCGGCGACGACTGGGGTTTCTGCGACATGCCTCACTTGGTAGAAGGTCAGCGCTTCAGCATTAAGCTCCAAGAGACCTTGGACGTTGAAACGGTACGCAACGATGCAAAGTGTTTTTTTGTAATTAAGCTCTACTTCTTTTTCTTCAACGTGTAATTTTTGTCTTTTATAATTCTACTAGCTTATCCCATGCCATGCAAGACACTATGTCTTGGAGAGGATGGATTCTAAAGATCATGAAAATATGGAAACAAAGATAGTTCACCTAAGGACCCATCATGGTTTTGATTTTGTTGTAAATCTATACAATTTTGAGAGCGTATCCCATTTTGGTTGCCCGAATTGGGAAGCACTTTAGAAGACATATGATTTCCATAAGGGTATGCTTGTCACCATGTATCTTGGTGATCCTGACATCGAGGAAGACAATATGAACATTTCGGTCCTTGTTGATACTTTTCCAATTATACCGCTATGTGAGTTTCTCAAACATAGTTATTAAGTAATTTATATTGTTTATTTCAAAATAGTTGATAGCTTATTTCCATTGATAGCTTATTTTCATTCTTCAAAGAATGTGCGGAAAATGGTAGACAGAACCTACTACACCGATGGTGCAGAATTAACTTATCCGGAGAAAAATCATCTGATCTCATTTATTAATGATCTTGAGAATTACAATATCTATTATCAAACTCCTGCACATTATGGTCAATACGTGCCACTAGTGCATGTGTTGAATTACGGTAACATCCATGGAGATGCATGGTAAGATTCTTTACTATTACGACATCCGTGCATCTTTTGCATAAATTCTTCTAAAACTAAACTACATTGCTAACTACGAAGTTATTACTATGTTTTTCAACAGAAAATCCCGAAGGATTGTGTGCCTCATCTGATGTTTCCGAAAGGTCGCCTTGATGTTACGAGCTTACGGCCAGGTCATCCAACACATCACTGATGTTCATACTGGATTTCTAAAACTGATGAAGATATGACAATCAATGATTGGAAAAAATGCATGGTCAGTCGTAGGGAGGTACTTGGAAGCAACATTGTGCGATGCGCAAGAATTGTCTACAGGATAATCTCCATTCTCCATAATGGAGAGTCAGGGCCTATCTTGTTTTATGCTATTTTACCTAAGAGAGTGTAGTAGGTCCTATTAGAGAGGAGTAGGTCCTAGGTACAATATGTTATTATGTGGTACAATGTGTTAGAGTTGATGATGATGTTGAGGAGGAGTTATGATTATGACTAGTGACCAATTTGCTATATGATGTCTCATTGATGAAAATGATGATCATGAGGAGTTGTTATATGATAATGATGTATTATGATGATAAGTTGTTAATGATATGATGATGATGATGATGAGTTATTGTATCATTGGGTGAAAGAACCGCAGATTAGTTTCAAGTGGATGGATCCACAGTGACCATTGGTGACTTTGGATCCATGCACTTGAAACTAATCCATGGTTCTTTCACACAATGATGTAATAACACTAGTAGAAAAGGGCCTAATGTTCAACCCTTTAGTCCCGTTTTATAAATGAACCGGCACTAATGTGACCATTAGTGACGGTTCGAACGGCTATGCATTAGTGCTGGTTCATTTCTGACCTATAGTACCGGTTTGTATCACAAACCGGGAGTAAAGGGGTGGTGGCAGGCCGGCGTCAGGACGGGCCCCCACGAGCCCCTTTAGTCCCAGTTTGTGAGACAAACTGGGACTAAAGGGACAACCTATAGTCCCGGTTTGTATCTTGATAACCCACAAGTGTAGGGGATTGCAACAGCTTTCGAGGGTGAAGTACAACCCAAATTTATTGATTCGACATAAGGGGAGCCAAAAAATATTCTTGAGTATTAGCAGTTGAGTTGTCAATTCAACGACACCTGGATAACTTAGTATCTGCAGCAAAGTATTTAGTAGCAAAGTAGTATGATAATAAAGGTAACGGTAGCAAAAGTAAAGATAATTGTTTTTGGGTTTTTGTAGTAGTTGTAACAGTAGCAACGGAAAAGTAAATAAGCGAAGAACAATATATGAAAAGCTCGTAGGCAATGGATCAGTGATGGATAATTATGCCGGATGTGATTCCTCATGTAATAGTTATAACATAGGGTGACATAGAACTAGCTCCAATTCATCAATGTAATGTAGGCATGTATTCCGTAAATAGTCATACGTGCTTATGGAAAAGAACTTGCAAGACATCTTTTGTCCTACCCTCCCGTGGCAGCGGGGTCCTAGTGGAAACTAAGGGATATTAAGGCCTCCTTTTAATAGAGAACCGGAACAAAGCATTAGCACATAGTGAATACATGAACTCCCCAAACTACGGTCATCACCGAGAAGTATCCCGATTATTGTCACTTCGGGGTTGTCAGATCATAACACATAATAGGTGACTATAGACTTGCAAGATAGGATCAAGAACACACATATATTCACGAAAACATAATAGGTTCAGATCTGAAATCATGGCACTCGGGCCCTAGTGACAAGCATTAAGCATAGCAAAGTCATAGCAACATCAATCTCAGAACATAGTGGATACTAGGGATCAAAGCCTAACAAAACTAACTTGATTACATGGTAAATCTTATCCAACCATCACCATCCAGCAAGCCTACGATGGAATTACTCGCGCATAGTGGTGAGCATCATGAAATTGGTGATGGAGGATGGTTGATGATGACAACGGCGACGAATCCCCCTCTCCAGGGCCCCGAACGGACTCCAGATCAGCCCTCCCGAGAGAGATTAGGGCTTGGCGGCGGCTCCTGTCGTAAAACACAATGAAACTTTTTCTGTGACTTTTTTTCTCCCCGAACGTGAATATATGGAGCTGGAGTTGAGGTCGGTGGAGGTCCAGGGGGCCCACAAGATGGGGGGGCACGCCCTACAGGGGGGGCTGTCTCGTGGACAGGCCCTGGGCCCCCTGGTGTATTTCTTTCGCCCAGAAATTTTTATTAATTCCAAAAAGTGCCTCCGTGGATTTTCAGGACATTCCGAGAACTTTTCTTTTCTACACATAAAACAACATCATGGTAGTTCTGCTGAAAACAGCGTCAGTCCGGGTTAGTTTCATTCAAATCATGAAAGTTAGAGTCCAAAACAAGGGCAAAAGTGTTTGGAAAAGTAGATACGTTGGAGACGTATCAACTCCCCCAAGCTTAAACCTTTGCTTGTCCTCAAGCAATTCAGTTGATAAACTGAAAGTGATAAAGAAAAACTTTACAAACTCTGTTTGCTCTTGTTGTTGTAAACATGAAAAGCCAGCATTCAAGTTTCAGCAAATATTATGAACTAACCATACTCATAATAACTCTTAGGTCTCACATTTACTCATATCAATAGCATAATCAGCTAGCGAGCCATAATAATAAAACTCAGATGACAACACTTTCTCAAAATAATCATAACATGATATAGCAAAATGTTATCTCACTAGCCCTTTCTGAGACCGAAAAACATAAATGCAGAGCACCTTTAAAGATCAAGGACTGACTAAACATTGTAATTCATGGTAAAAGAGATACAGTCAAGTCATACCCAATATAAACCAACAATAATGAATGCAAATGGCAGTGTGCTCTCCAGCGGGTGCTTTTAATAAGAAGGGTGATGACTCAACATAAAAGTAAATAGATAGGCCCTTCGCAGAGGGAAGCAGGGATTTGTAGAGGTGCCAGAGCTCGATTTTAAAATAGAGATTGAATAACATTTTGAGCGGCATACTTTCGCTGTCAACGCAACAACTATGAGATGGCTGTATCTTCCATACTACATGCATTATAGGCAGTTCCCAAACAGAATGGTAAAGGTTTATACTCCCCCAACCACCAACAAGCATCAATCCATGGCTTGCTCGAAACAACGAGTGCCTCCAACTAACAACAGCCCTGGGGGAGTTTTATTTAATTATTTTGATTTGCTTTGATCTTTTTGGATCATGGTATCTTTTTGGATCTTTTTGGATCAACTACATGATGGGATGGTATGATGGGAACATGTGCCAAGTCGAGTCACTCAATTCATTCAAAGGAGGATACCATCCCATCATACCACATCATAATCATTCTAATAGCATGTTGGCACGCAAGGTAAACCATTATAACTCACAGCTAATCAAGCATGGCACAAGCAACTATAATCTCTAAATGTCATTGCAAATATGTTTACCTCATAATAGGCTAACTCAGAAACGATGAACTCATCATATTTACAAAACCAAGAGAGGTCAAGTTCATACCAGCTTTTCTCATCCCAATAAGTCCATCATATATCGTCATTATTGCCTTTCACTTGCACGACCAAACGATGTGTATAATAATAAGAGTGCACGTGCATTGGACTAAGCTGGAATCTGCAAGCATTCAACTCAAGAGAGAAGACAAGTAATATGGGCTCTAAGTTAAATAAACAATCATGCATATGAGAGCCACTAAACATTTTCAACATGGTCTTCTCGACCCCCAAAGGAAAGAAAAGAAAAGAAAACTATTTACACGGGAAAGCTCCCAACAAGTAAGAAGAAGAACTAGAAATATTTTTGGGTTTTCATTTTAATTTCTACTACAAGCATGGAAATTAAACTAACTATTTTTTTTTGGTTTTTCTCAAGGTTTATCAAACACACAAGAAGAAAACTAGGAAAAGAAATTTAAATTAGCATGGATAATACAATGAAAGAGTATGAGCACCGATGACTAGTGTGTGAACATGAATGTAAAGTCGGTGAGAAATACGTACTCCCCCAAGCGTAGGCTTTTGGCCTAAGTTGGTCTAGTATCAAGGACCGCCGCTACTCTCCCCGGTGTAATGGGAGATGTAATCAGGATACCACTGGCTGGTCATCTCCGGATCCCACTGGACAGATGATGCACGATAAGGGTCCAGTTCAGGTTCTGGCTCTGGAGTAAAAGCTTGGGCTCGATGATTGTTCACCGCTTCCGGTGTGACAAGAAAATTTTCTGCAAACAAATCAAACAACAAAGGCGCAGGCAAAATAATAATCTCAATGTGTTTCTTATCGAATCTAAATTTATACAAGAGCATCCTATCTTCGTTGTCAACAATAAACTTGTGTGCTACCATGCTCTTGTAATCTAAAATGTGAGGAGGCAATGTTGTCTCCTCTTTCTCAAGATGCCTAATGGGTATCCAAAAATGCCTAGCAAGACGTGCAGCATAGATACCTCCAAATATGGGGCCTTTTGTACGATTCAGGGCTAGCCGTTTAGCAACGACGGCACCCATACTAAAAGTATTGTCTCCAAGAAAAGCATGTTGAAGAATGATAATATCAGGAACGCTCAAGTTTCCACTATTTCCACGACCAATCAAGCATCTACTAGCAAATATGGCAAAGTAGCGTAAAACATGAAAGTGTATGCTAGAGACTTTTGCCTCGGAACCCTTCTTTGGCTCCTCTACAGCGATAGTATTAACAAAGCCATCCACATCTTTACGATGGGGTTCCTCTAATTCTCCCTCATAAGGTATCCAACACACCGCGCAAAAATTACGTAAAGACATTTCTCTGAATTCATCATATAAATGAAATGATACTGCAGGCGGTGACTTCTTAGGATAATAATAAAAGTTTTGCACGAAAGTATTAGTGAGTAAGAGATACTGATCGATCCGGTCGTTGATGAAACCGGTGAGGCCTGCAGTCTCGATCAAAGAATAAAAATCTTCATGAATTCTAGCTTCTTTCAAGAAATCCTCACATGGCCATTCATACGACCGTACTTCCGCTAAGCGAGAAAGATTATACTTGTCTTTTTCCTTCTCTTTGGCTTGCTTTTCCTGAGAGCCTTGGCTAGAGGAGCCCCTCAAAAGTTTCCTTCACATTTTCTGAAAATTTCTGAAATTTTAGTAACTTCAAGAACAAAGTGAATAATACTAAACAAAATTGGTAGCAACTACTCCCACAAGTGCCTAGAGCCTATATCATGCATTAGAATTGCTTGGGACCTCATAAATTTAACATGCAAACTCAAGAACATGGTCACCTATGGAGCAAAAATTTTCAATAAATAAAGCACTAGAACAAAAACTAATTGGACCAATGGAGGAGTCACATACCAAGCAACAATCTCCCAAAGCAGTTTTGTGAATGGAGCTTTGAGCAACAAGATCGAAAATCGCAGCAAAATGAGCTAGAACTCGTGCTTGAGCTGGATCGGGATTTTTTTGGGTAGAAGATGAAGTGTGTGGATGCTGGCATAAGTGGAGGGGGGCCACCATGGGCCCATGAGACAGGGGGCGCGGCCTATAGGGGGGCGCCCTCCACTCTCGTGGCCTGGTGCTTGCCCCTCCTGCACTGTTTTCAGTGCCTAAAATCCTCAAATATTCCAAAAAAATCATACTAAATTTGCAGGGTATTTGGAGAACTTTCATTTTCGGGATATATTTTTAATGCACGGATAATTCAGAAAACAGACGGTAATACTTTTTTTTGCTTTATTTATTCTAAATAACAGAAAGTAAACAGAGGGTACGGAAGGTTGTGCCTTCTAGTTTCATCCATCTCCTGATCATCAAAATGAATCCACTAACAAGGTTGATCAAGTCTTGTTAACAAACTCCTTCCGAATAACACGGAACCGGAGAAATTTCGAATAACACTAAGTTACCTCAACGGGGATATGAAAATCCCCAACAATAAGAATATCATACTTTTTCTAGACAGTAGGGAGAGGAAATTCAAAACCTCCAATAATAATAGTTCGAACTTTTCCAATAGAATTGATGCTATGAACTTGAGATTGTTTCCTCGGAAAGTGTACCGTATAATCATTACCATTAACATGAAAAGTGACATTGCCTTTGTTGCAATCAATAACAGCCCCTGCAGTATTAAGAAAAGATCTACCGAGGATAATAGACATACTATCGTCCTCAGGAATATCAAGAATAACAAAGTCCGTTAAGATAGTGACATTTGCAACCACAACAGGCACATCCTCACAAATACCGACAGGTATAGCAGTTGATTTATCAGCCATTTGCAAGGATATTTTAGTAGGTGTCAACTGATGTCTACTACACAACCTTCTTCTTGTAGACGTTGTTGGGCCTGCAAGTGCACAGGTTTGTAGGACAGTAGCAAATTTCCCTCAAGCGGATGACCTAAGGTTTATCAATCCGTAGGAGGCGTAGGATGAAGTTGGTCTCTCTCAAACAACCCTGCAACCAAATAACAAAGAGTCTCTTGTGTCCCCAACACACCCAATACAATGGTAAATTGTATAGGTGCACTAGTTCGGCGAAGAGATGAAGATACAAGTGCAAAATAGATAGTAGATAAAGGTATTTGTAATCCTAAACAATAAAAACAGCAAGGTAACGAGCGATAAAAGTGAGCGTAAACGGTATTGCAATGATAGGAAACAAGACCTAGGGTTCATACTTTCACTAGTGCAAGTTCTCTCAACAATAATAACATAGATAGATCATATAACAAGCCCTCAACATGCACAAAGAGTCACTCCAAAGCCACTAATAGCGGAGAACAAACATAGAGATTATGGTAGGGTACGAAACCACCTCAAAGTTATCATTTCTGTTCTATCTATTCAAGAGTTCGTAGTAAAATAACATAAAGCTATTCTTTCCGCTCAATCCATCATGGAGTTCATACTAGAATAACACCTTAAGACACAAATCAACCAAAAACCTAAGTATCCGTGGGCATGATTATACGATATGCGTCACACAATCTCAGATTCATCCAACCAACATAAAAGTACTTCAAAGAGTGCCCCAAAGCTACCACCGGAGAGTCAAGAACGTGTGCCAACCCCTATGCATAGGTTCCCAATGTCACGAAACCCGCAAGTTGATCACCAAAACATACATCAAGTGGATCGCAAGACATATATCAAGTGTTCTCATTAAAGACTCAATCCGATAAGATAACTACAAAGGGGAAACTCAATTCATCACAAGAGAGTAGAGGGGGAAAAACATCACAAGATCCAACTACAATAGCAAAGCTCGGGATACATCAAGATCGTGCCATAGAGGAACACGAGAGAGAACACGAGAGAGAGAGAGATATCAAACACATAGCTACTAGTACATACCCTCAGCCCCGAGGGTGAACTACTCCCTCCTCATCATGGATAGCGCCGGGATGATGAAGATGGTCTCCGGTGATGGGATCCCCCTCCGGCGGGGCGCCGGAACAGGGCCCCGATTGGTTTTTGGTGGCTACAGAGGCTTGCGGCGGCGGAACTCCCGATCTATCTCCTGTTCTGGAAGTTTTAGGGTACGTAGGTATATATGGGTGCAGGGGGTACGTCGGTGGACCTCCGGGGTGCTCACGAGACAGGGGGCGCGCCCGGGGGGGCGGCGCCCCCCACCCTCGTGGGCAGCCCGGGACTCCCCTGACGTGCACTCCAAGCCCATCAGGTTGGTCTCCTTCCAAAATTAACTTCTCCAGTTGATTTTGTTCTGTTTTGACTCCGTCTGATATTCCTTTTCCTCGAAACACTGAAATAGGCATAAAACAGCAAATCTGGGCTGGGCCTCCGGTTAATAGGTTAGTCCCAAAAATAATATAAAAGTGGATAATAAAGCCCAATATTGCCTAAAACATTAGATAAAGTAGCATGGAGCAATCAAAAATTATAGATACGTTGGAGACGTATCAAGCATCCCCAAGCTTAATTCTTGCTCGTCCTCGAGTAGGCAAATGATGAAAAGAGAACTTTTGATGCGGAGTGATACTTTGGCATAATTTCAATGTAAATCTTCTTGATTGTGATATGAATATTCAGATCCAAAAGATTCAAGACAAAAGTTCATATTGACACAAAAATAATAATACTTCAAGCATACTAATCAAAGCAATCATGTCTTCTCAAAATAGCATGGCAAAAGAAAGTTCATCCCTACAAAATCATATAGTTAGGCTATGCTTCATTTTCGTCACACAAAGATGTTCCCAACTTATATACCCCCGATGACAAGCCAAGCAATTGTTTCATACTTAAATAATCTCAAACTTTTTCAACCTTCACGCAATACATGAGCGTGAGCCATGGATATAGCACTATGGGTGGAATAGAATATGATGATGGGGATTGTGTGGAGAAGACAAAAAAGGAGAAAGTCTCACATTGACGAGGATAATAAACGGGCTATGGAGATGCCCATCAATTGATGTCAACATGAGGAGTAGGGATTTCCATGCAACGGATGCACTAGAGCTATGAATGCTCAACAAAAGAAAACTAGTGGGTGTGCATCCAACTTGCTTCCTCACGAAGACCTAGGGCATTTGAGGAAGCCCATCGTAGGAATATACAAGCCAAGTTCTATAATGAAAATTTTCCACTAGTATATGAAAGTGATAACACATGACACTCTCTACATGAAAAGCATGGTGCTACTTTGAAGCACAATATATGAGACTCACTACATGAAGAACAAGGTGCTACTTTGAAGCATGAGTGTGGAAAAAGAGATAGTAGCATTGCCCCTTTTTTGGGCCTTTCTTTATTTGGCCTTTCTCTTTTTTTTTCTTTTTTTCTTTTGGGCAATGCTCTAATAATGATGATCATCACACTTCTATTGATTACAACATAAGGATTACAACTCGAAACTTAGAACAAGATATGACTCTATATGAATGCCTCCGGCGGTATACCGGGATGGTGCAATGAATTAAGAGTGACATGTATGAAAAATAATGCATGGTGGCCTTGCCACAAATACGATGTCAACTACATGATCATGCAATGGCAATATGACAAAAGAAATGTATGTCATGATGATGATGGTGGAAGTTGCATGGCAATATATCTCGGAATGGCTATGGAAATGCCATAATAGGTAGGTATGGTGGCTGTTTTGAGGAAGATATAAGGAGGTTTATGTGTGATAGAGCGTATCGTATCACGGGGTTTGGATGCACCGGCGAAGTTTGCACCAACTCTCAAGGTGAGAAAGGGCAATGCACGGTACCGAAGAGGCTAGCAAAGGCGGAAAGGTGAGAGTGTGTATAATCCATGGACTCAACATTAGTCAAAAGAACTCATATACTTATTGCAAAAGTTTAGAAGTCATCAAAAATCAAGTACTACGTGCATGCTCCTAGGGGGATAGATTGGTAGGAAAAGACCATCGCTCGTCCCCGACCGCCACTCATAAGGATGCACAAGCTAGGTACACTTCATGTTTCAAATTTGTTACACAACTTTAACCATACGTGCATGCTACGGGACTTGCAAACTTCAACACAAGCATTTTTCAAATTCACAATCACCCAACTAGCACGACTTTGATATTATCACCTCCATATCTCAAAACAATTATCAAGCATCAAACTTATCTTAGTATTCAACACACTCATAAGAAAGTTTCACATATCTTGAATACCAAGTATATTAACATTTAAGCAATTTACCATGCTATTAATGACTCTCGAAATAATATAAGTGAAGCATGAGAGATCAATAGTTCCTTTAAAACAAATCCACCACCGTGCTCTAAAAGATCTAAGTGAAGCACTAGAGCAAAAATTATCAAGCTCAAAAGATATAAGTGAAGCACATAGAGTATTCTAGCAAATTCCAATTTGTGTATGGCTAAAGAATTTCAGATCTTGATACTTATTCAAACAGCAAGCAAAGCTAAAGAAAACTACAATGCTAGGATAGCGTAACTCATGTGAAGAAGCAAAAACTTAGGCTCAACCAATACTAACCGATAGTTGTTGAAGAAGAAAGGTGGGATGCCTACCGAGGCATCCCCAAGCTTAGATGCTTGAGACTTCTTGAAATATTATCTTGGGGTGCCTTGGGCATCCCCAAGCTTGAACTTTTGTGTCTCCTTAATTCCTCTCATATCATGGTTTCTCTTTTTATCAAAAGCTTCATTCACAACAAACTCAACAAGAACTCGTGAGATAGGTTAGTATAAACCAATGCATAACCTTATAATTTTCTACTGTAATAAATCACTAACATTATTATTCAACATTGCATACTAAATGCCTCTGCATATTTAATACTCCTATCCTCAAATAGAATCATTAAACAAGCAAACATATGCAAACAATGCAAACATAACAGCAATCTGCCAAAACAGTACAGTCTGTAAAGAATGCAAGAGTATTAATACTTCCCTGACTCCAAAAATTATGAACTAAAATTCCCACTGTAATAAATTTATCATGTCTTAATATGCAAAAAGATTCAACATTAGACCATGCTCTGACGTTTCTAGGGAATTTTTGCAACAGCGGTAAACTTTCTGTCTTCAAACAGCAACATGTATACTAGCAAAATAAGCATGGCAAAGGCTATCCTTGACTTTTTTATTGAAACTAAAGATGCAAAACATTATTATAAATAAAAGAAAGCAAAAACTAACAAAATAAAATGACACTCCAAGCAAAACACATATCATGTGGTGAATAAAAATATAGCTCCAAGTAAAGTTACCGATGAACGAAGACGAAAGAGGGGATGCCTTCCGGGGCATCCCCAAGCTTAGTTGCTTGGCTGTCCTTGAATTTTACCTTGGGGTGCCTTGGGCATCCCCAAGCTTAGTCTCTTTCCACTCCTTATTCCATAGTCCATCAAATCTTTACCCAAAACTTGAAAACTTCAACCACACAAAACTCAAAACAAAACTCGTAAGCTCCGTTAGTATAAGAAAATTAAACCACCACTTAAGGTACTGTAATGAACTCATTCTAAATTCATATTAGTGTTAAACCTACTGTATTACAACTTATCTATGGTTCATACCACTTAATACTTGCCATAGATGCATCGAAATAAGCAAACAACACAATGAAAACTGAATCTGTCAAAAACAAAACAGTCTGTAGTAATCTGTATCAAACGTATACTTCTGGAACCCCAAAAATTATGAAATAAATTGCTGGACCTGAGAAATTTGTCTATTAATCATCTGCAAAAGTAATCAACCTAAAATCACTCTCCAGTAAAAAATGTCAGCTAATCTCGTGAGCGCTAAAGTTTCTGTTTTTCACAGCAAGATCACATAAACTTCACGCAAGTCTTTCCAAAGGTTCTACTTGGCACTTTATTGAAACAAAAGCTATAAAACATGATTACTATAGTAGAATAATCATGTGGACACACAAAAACAGTAAGGGTAAATATCGGGTTGTCTCCCAACAAGCGCTTTCCTTTAATGCCTTTCTAGCTAGGCATGATGATGACAATGATGCTCACATAAAGGATAAGAATTGAAACATAAAGAGAGCATCATGAAGCATATGACTAGCACATTTAAGCCTAACCCACTTCCTATGCATAGGGATTTTGTGAGAAAACAACTTATGGGAACAATAATCAACTAGCATAGGAAGGTAACACAAGCATAGCTTCAAGAATTTAAGCACATAGGGAGGAAACTTGATATTATTGCAATTCCTACAAGCATAAATTCCTCCCTCATAATAATTTTCAGTAGCATCATGAATGAATTCAACAATATAACCAGAACCTACAGCACTCTTTTCATGATCTACAAGCATAGAAAATTTACTATTCTCCACATAAGCAAAATTCTTCTCATTCGGAATAGTGGGAGTATCATAAGAGACTCGAACACTAAAAATTGTTTCCACATTAAAAGAGTAATGTTCAGAAAAAGGGTAATCATAATAATGACAAGATTTGTAAATATAATCATCACTACTCTTTATACCATAAGTTTCATCACAATAATCATCATAAGTAGCAACTTCGTTCTCATCATAAATTGGAACCTCTTTCGAAATAGTGGAATCACTAAATAAAGTTGACACTCTTCCAAATCCACTTTCATATTCATCACAAATCGATTCAACATCCTCCAAAATAGTGGGATAACTACTTCCTAAAGTTGACACTCTTCCAAACCCACTTTCATCAATATAATCATCATAGGTAGGAGGCATGCTATCATCATAACAACTTTGCATATCAAAACTTGGGATGCTAAAAATATCATCTTCATTAAACATAGCATCTCCAAGCTTGGGGCAATCATTAATTTCAGAAAATATATTCTCAAATATTTCATCCTCATCAAACATAGCTTCCCCAATCTTGGGCCTTTCATATCATAAGCATCATAGATATTCAGGGAATTCATACTAACAACATTGCAATCATGCTCATCATTCAAAGATTTAGTGCCAAACAATTTAGAGATTTCTCCTTCTAGCACTTGAGCACAATTATCCTTTCCATCATACTCACAAAAGATATTAAAAAGATGAAGTGTATGTGACAAACTTAACTCCATTTTTTTGTAATTTTCTTTTATAAACTAAAAGATACGATTGCAAGATCTAAAGATATACCTTCAAGTGCTAACCTCCCCGGCAAAAGCGCCGGAAAAGAGCTTGATGTCTACTACACAGCCTTCTTCTTGTAGACGTTGTTGGGCCTGCAAGTGCACAGGTTTGTAGGACAATAGCAAATTTCCCTCAAGTGGATGACCTAAGGTTTATCAATCCGTAGGAGGCGTAGGATGAAGTTGGTCTCTCTCAAACAACCCTGCAACCAAATAACAAAGAGTCTCTTGTGTCCCCAACACACCCAATACAATGGTAAATTGTATAGGTGCACTAGTTCGGCGAAGAGATGAAGATACAAGTGCAAAATAGATAGTAGATAAAGGTATTTGTAATATAAAATAATAAAAACAGCAAGGTAACGAGCAATAAAACTGAGCGTAAACGGTATTGCAATGATAGGAAACAAGGCCTAGGGTTCATACTTTCACTAGTGCAAGTTCTCTCAACAATAATAACATAGATAGATCATATAGCAAGCCCTCAACATGCAACAAAGAGTCACTCCAAAGCCACTAATAGCGGAGAACAAACATAGAGATTATGGTAGGGTACGAAACCACCTCAAAGTTATCCTTTCTGTTCTATCTATTCAAGAGTTCGTAGTAAAATAACATAAAGCTATTCTTTCCGCTCAATCCATCATAGATTTCATACTAGAATAACACCTTAAGACACAAATCAACCAAAACCCTAATGTCACCTAGATACTCCATTGTCACCTCAAGTATCCGTGGGCATGATTATACGATATGCATCACACAATCTCAGATTCATCCAACCAACATAAAAGTACTTCAAAGAGTGCCCCAAAGCTACTACCGGAGAGTCAAGAACGTGTGCCAACCCCTATGCATAGGTTCCCAATGTCACGAAACCCGCAAGTTGATCACCAAAACATACATCAAGTGGATCGCAAGACATATATCAAGTGTTCTTATTAAAGACTCAATCCGATAAGATAACTTCAAAGGGGAAACTCAATTCATCACAAGAGAATAGAGGGGGAGAAACATCATAAGATCCAACTACAATAGCAAAGCTCGGGATACATCAAGATCGTGCCATAGAGGAACGTGAGAGATAACACGAGAGAGAGAGAGAGAGATCAAACACATAGCTATAGGTACATACCCTCAGCCCCGAGGGTGAACTACTCCCTCCTCGTCATGGATAGCACCGGGATGATGAAGATGGCCTCCGGAGATGGGATCCCCCTCCAGCAGGGTGCCGGAACAGGGTCCCGATTGGTTTTTGGTGGCTACAGAGGCTTGCGGCAATGGAACTCCCGATCTATCTTCTATTCTGGAAGTTTTAGGGTACGTAGGTATATATGGGTGCAGGGGGTACGTCAGTGGACCTCCGGGGTGCTCACGAGGCAGGGGGCGTGCCCAGGGGGCGCCCTCCACCCTCGTGGGCAGCCCGGGACTCCCCTGACGTGCACTCCAAGCCCATCAGGTTGGTTTCCTTCCAAAATTAACTTCTCCAGTTGATTTCGTTCCATTTTGACTCCGTCTGATATTCCTTTTCCTTGAAACACTTAAATAGGCATAAAACAGCAAATCTGGGCTGGGCCTCCGGTTAATAGGTTAGTCCCAAAAATAATATAAAAGTGGATAATAAAGCCCAATCTTGCCTAAAACAGTAGATAAAGTAGCATGGAGCAATCAAAAATTATAGATACGTTGGAGACGTATCATCAACTTACTCAATTCAAGTCTATGATATACAGAGAGAGGCATAACACTAACACCGGCTCCAAGATCACATAAAGCAGTTCTAACATAGTTTCTTTTAATGGAGCATGGTATAGTTGGTACACCCGGATCTCCAAGGTTCTTTGGTATTCCACCCTTAAAAGTGTAATTAGCAAGCATGGTGGAAATTTCAACTTTCGGTATCTTTCTTTTATTTGTAATGATATCCTTCATATACTTAGCATAAGGATTTACTTTCAGCATGTCAGTTAAGCGAATACGTAAGAAAATAGGTCTAATCATTTCAGCAAAGCACTCAAAATCCTCATCATCCTTTGACTTGGATGGTTTAGGAGGAAAGGGCATGGGTTTCTGAACCCATGGTTCTCTTTCTTTACCGTGCTTCCTAGCAACAAAATTGCTCTTACCATAATGTTGATTCTTTGATTGTGGGTTATCAAGATCAACAGCAGGTTCAACATCTACTTCATTGTTTTTGCTAGGTTGAGCATCAACATGAACATTATCACTAGGTTCATGTTCATCACCTGATTGCGTTTCAGCATCAGAAATAGAAATATCATTTGGATTCTCAGGTGTGTCTACAGTAGGTTCACTAGAAGCATGCAAAGTTCTATCGTTTTTCTTTTTCTTCTTTTCAGAAGAACTAGGTGCTTCTAAATTAATTCTCTAAGAATCTTGCTCGACTCTCTTAGGGTGGCCTTCAGGATACAAAGGTTCCTGAGTCATTCTACCAGTTCTAGTAGCCACTCTAATAGCAAAGTCATTTTTATTATTTAATTCATCAAGCAAATCATTTTGAGCTTTAATTACTTGCTCAGCTTGCGTAGCAACCATAGAAGTATGTTTGCTAATGAGTTGGAGTTCACCTTTAACTCTAGCCAAGTTATCGCTTACGCGTCCTATCTCGAAAGCATTATTCTTTAACTCTCTACCAACATAAGCATTAAAACTTTCTTGTCTAGCCATAAAGTCATCAAATTCGTCTAAGCATGGGCTATGAAATTTAGTAGAGGGGATTTCAACTTTACCATATCTATAGAGAGAATTTACCTTTACTACCTGTGACGGGTTATCAAGACAATGTGGTTCTTCAATAGGCGGTATATTAAGACCATGTATTTCTTCAATAGGTGGTAAATTCTTAACATCTTCAGCTTTAATACCTTTTTCTTTCATTGATTTCTTTCCCTCTTGCATATCTTCAGGACTGAGGAATAAAACACCTCTCTTCTTCGGAGTGGGTTTAGGAATAGGATTAGGAGATGGCTTAATTGGTTCAGGAATTGCCTCAGGAATTGGCTCAGGAAGAGTCAATTATTTTCATTAGTTAACATATTATTCAATAGTATTTCAGGTTCATCGACTGTTCTTTCCCTCAAAACACAACCAGCACAACTATCCAAGTGGTCCTTGGAAGCATCGGTTAGTCCATTATAAAAGATATCAAGTATTTCATTTTTCTTAAGAGGATGATCGGGCAAAGCATTAAGTAACCAGAGAAGCCTCCCCCAAGCTTGTGGGAGACTCTCTTCTTTGATTTTCACAAAATTGTATATTTCCTGCAAGGCAGCTTGTTTCTTATGAGCGGGGAAATATTTAGCAGAGAAGTAATAAATCATATCCTGGGGACTACGCACACAACCAGGAGCAAGAAAATTATGCCAAGTCTTAGCATCACCCTTTAATGAGAACAGAAATATCTTAAGAATATAATAATAGCGAGACTTCTCATCATTAGTAAACAGGGTAACTATATCATTCAACTTGGTAAGATGTGCCAGAACAGTTTCAGATTCAAGGCCATAAAAAGGATTAGATTCAACTAAAGTAATAATCTCAGGATCAACAGAGAATTCATAATCCTTATCAGTAACACAGATAGGTGAAGTAGCAAAAGCAAGGTCAGGTTTCATTCTAGCATTAAGAGACTGCTACTTCCATTTAGCTAATTATTTCTTAAGATCATATCTATCATTGCAAGCAAAGATTTCCCTAGCAGCTTCTTCATTCATAACATAACCCTCAGGAACAACAGGCAATACATAATCATTGGGAGAACTTTCATCATCACTATCATCAATAATAGCATCTTCAATATTTTTATTCCCCCTAACACTAGAAAGTTGTTCATCAAGAAATTCACCTAATGGCAAAGTAGTATCACGCACAGAAGTAGTTTCATCATGCATAGCAGAAGTGGAGTCATCAATAACATGCGACATATCAGAATTCATAGCAGTAGCAGGTTTAGGTGTTGCAAGCCTACTAATAACGGAAGGAGAATCTAGTGCAGAGCTAGATGGCAGTTCCTTACCTCCCCTCGTAGTTGAGGGCAAAATCTTGGTTTTAGCGTCTTTCAAGTTCTTCATAGTGACCAGATATAAATCCCAAGTGACTCAGAGAATAGAGCTATGCTCCACGGCAACGGCCCAGAAATTAGTCTTGATAACCCACAAGTGTAGGGGATCGCAACAGCTTTCGAGGGTGAAGTACAACCCAAATTTATTGATTCGACACAAGGGGAGCCAAAGAATATTCTTGGGTATTAGCAGTTGAGTTGTCAATTCAACCACACCTGAATAACTTAGTATCTGCAGCAAAGTATTTAGTAGCAGAGTAGTATGATAATAAAGGTAACGGTAGCAAAAGTAAAGATAATTGTTTTTGGGTTTTTGTAGTAGTAATAATAGTAGCAACGGAAAAGTAAATAAGCGGAGAACAATATATGAAAAGCTCGTAGGCAATGGATCAGTGATGGATAATTATGCCGGATGCGATTCCTCATGTAATAGTTATAACATAGGGTGACATAGAACTAGCTCCAATTCATCAATGTAATGTAGGCATGTATTCCGTAAATAGTCATACGTGCTTATGGAAAAGAACTTGCAAGACATCTTTTGTCCTACCCTCCCGTGGCAGCGGGGTCCTAGTGGAAACTAAGGGATATTAAGGCCTCCTTTTAATAGAGAACCAGAACAAAGCATTAGCACATAGTGAATACATGAACTCCTCAAACTACGGTCATCACCGAAAAGTATCTCGATTATTATCACTTCGGAGGCGTCGGATCATAACACATAATAGGTGACTATAGACTTGCAAGATAGGATCAAGAACACACATATATTCATGAAAACATAATAGGTTCAGATCTGAAATCATGGCACTCGGGCCCTAGTGACAAGCATTAAGCATAGCAAAGTCATAGCAACATCAATCTCAGAACATAGTGGATATTAGGGATCAAACCCTAACAAAACTAACTTGATTACATGGTAAATCTCATCCAACCCATCACCGTTCAGCAAGCCTATGATGGAATTACTCACGCACGGCGGTGAGCATCATGAAATTGGTGATGGAGGAAGGTTGATGATGACGACGGCGACAAATCCCCCTCTCCGGAGCCCCGAACGGACTCCAGATCAGCCCTCCCGAGAGGGATTAGGGCTTGGCGGCGGCTCCGTGTCGTAAAAGGCAATGAAACTTTTTCTCTGATTTTTTTCTCCCCGAACGTGAATATATGGAGTTGGAGTTGAGGTCGATGGAGGTCCAGGCGGCCCACGAGATAGGGGCGCGCGCCCTAAGGGGGGGGCTGTCTCATGGACAGACCCTGGGCCCCTTGTCAGGACCCCGACTCAATGCCACATCGATCTAGCATGTAACACCTCATATCACTTTGCGGCCTCACGCACGGTATTCCCACGGGTGTCGCCTTACCTTTGCCCGGGACCGTTTGCGCCTTTTGGCACACGTATATGACAGTGTCGCTAGCATCCATATGATAAGGAGCCCGGGCTGACATGGCTAGTCGTAAACCCAAAGCGGCACAGACTTACAGGGACAGGCATCCATGACCCAGCATCGAACGTGTCGGTCATCAGCGAGTGAATCCAGGCTGTAGCACTGGGCTAGCAGGACTCCGGTGAACCGGGCTGTAGCGGGCTAACAGGACTCCGGTATTCACCGCGTGACATTTCCCCGAAGGGACAGACACAGGAACGAAGAAGGACACATGCCGGCCAGCCTAAGTGTTCCGGAGCAGTAGCAAGCTACCATGGCTCGGTGGAAACACTAGGAGACATTTCCCCGTAAGAGAGGCTACTAAAGATAAACAACTAGATGGTCAGATCCCACACATACCAAGCATTTCAATAACATACACACAATATGCTCGATATGTGCAAATACAACATGGCATCACAACATGACTCTATGACTCAAGTAATTATTCAATAGGCTCCGAGGAGCGAGATATTACAAACATGGGTCTCATGACCCAACATTCAGAGCATACAAATCAAGCACAAGCGGAAGCTATCATGTCTGAGTACAGACATCTATAAATGAAAAAGGCTGAGAAGCCTGACTATCTACCAAATCCTGCCGAGGCACAAGATCGTAGCTGAGGTAACAAGCTAAACGTCGAAGACCACGCGGAAATACTAGTGAGACTGAAGTCTCTCTGCAAAAACATAAAATAGGCAAACGTGAGTACAAATGTACCCAGCAAGACTTACATCAGAACTATCTACATATGCATCATTATCAACAAAGGGGATGGTGGGGTTTAACTGCAGCAAGCCAGCTTTGACTCGGTGGCTATCCTGAACTACGACTGCAAGTAACTTTTTGAGGTGGCGCACACGAGTCCACATATTCACCATATCAATACACCACTATGGATCCGCTCCCGTCTCCCTACGAGAACGCCATCCATAGCACTCACGCTTATCTTGCGTATTTTAGAGTATCCACTTTCACTTGTCTATGAACTGATATAAGCAACCCAGAAGTCCTTTTCCGCGGACACGGCTATTCGAATAGATTAGGTTAACCCTGCAGGGGTGTACTTCTTCACACACGCTCTCACCACTTACCGCCGTTTACACGACATGTACTCGGCAACCTTCAAGCGGAAGCCCAACGTGGGTGTCGGCCACGGCCTACCTAAACACTCAAGTCTCTAGTCCAGGTTTATCGCCTATTCGGGTTCCATCCATGAGGAGATCCGGCCGGAGTTTCGCTCACAGCCCCAAACGATGTGAACAGGGTTCCGTGACACCAAACGGGCGCCCGGTTACCCGGCCACGTGCCTACCGCATCACAGCCCACCCCTACGGTCAGCGCTGTCCACGGCCTCCAGCATACTACAAACACCAGAAACTACTTGCAACTCCTGGACAGAGGACAAGGGTGATAAGAAGCCGAGAGGGTCCATTGGTTTCGGGCCCAATGCGTGGTAGTAGCTGAATCATGGATCACAAACACAGAACTCAGTTCCTGAGGACGGCTGCAATGAGACAACCCACCATGTACTCCTACATGGCCTCTCACCGCTACCTTTACCAAATCGTGTTCACACACTTAGCTCACACACAGTAGGACATGTTCACACACCTCTGATTCATCCCCGATGAATCAGACCTGACTCAACTCTAAGCAGTAGCAGGCATGACAAACAAGCATGAATGAGTAGGCACAACAGGGCTCAAACAACTCCTACTCATGCTAGTGGGTTTCATCTATTTACTGTGGCAATGACAGGTCATGCAAAGGATAAAGGGGTTCAGCTACCGCAGCAAGTAACAGATGAATCGGTGTTGTCCTAATGCAGTAAAAGAGAGCAGGAGCGAGAGAGTAGGATTGTATCGGAATGAACAAGGGGGTTTTGCTTGCCTGGCACTTCTGAAGATAACATTGAGTCTTCATCAGTGTCAACGATCACATCATCGGTATCACGTCTATCGAGAGGGGACAAATACCGGCAACACAGAAGGGAACACAATCAATGCAATGCACAATATGATGCATGATCATGACATGGCAAAATGAATGTGTTTTGAGCTAATGCAACTAGCAACAGATTAAATGAAGTTGGTTTGAATACAAGATTCAAATTCAAACTCCATATGTGATTATTCAAATGCCATTTACTTCATTTGCCTAAACAGTAGTGATAAGTTGTTCTAACATGCATGAAAATGGTACAGATGGATTCCTTGAATTTTTCTGATAATTTTTCATATATAAATTATTTAATTTGGAGTTACGGTTAATTTTCTATGATTTTTAGAAGTTTTAGCATTTTCTGGAATTTTCTGATATTAAATTAAATAATCCAGAAAATGAATTATGCGTCAGCATGACTTCACAGTGACGTCAGCAGGTCAACAGGCGCTGTCCAGGTCAAACCTGACCTATGGGACCCACATGTCAGCTGCACAGTGATTTAACAGAGTTTAATTAACTTAACTAAATGGTTAGCCGGGTTAATTAAAGGGTAGGGCCCACCTGTCAGTGAGTCAGTGGGTTAGCTAAAATTTAATTAGCATCTAAACTAAATTAGCAGGGCCCCGGGCCCACATGTAAATGACCCAGGGGGGGTCAAACCCCTGGTCAACAGGGCCTAACACGCCGGCGGTTCGTCGCCGGTGGCAACAGGCGCGGCGGAGGGCTCGGGTTCGCTCCTCCGGCGTCCAAATGGACGGAGGAGAGCGGCTACGGGGAGCTGGAGCTCACCCGCGCCCGTTTCAGCAAGCAGCAGCAGCTAGGGCGGCCGGAGACGACGGCCCCGAGCTTGGCAGCGGCGGCCGGAGCTCGGGCGTGCTCGGGTTCGGCGTTACACGGCACGGCGAGGTCAGCTGAGGGTCCCTACGGATTACTGGGGTCGTCAGGAGCACTCGAAGGCAACGAGCGCAGGTGGAGGACCCCGGGAGCACGAAGCTCACCGGCCATGGCGGACGGCGGCTTCGGGTGCTTGTGGGGCGGCGGCTACAGGGTGCGCGAGAGAGAGAGAGGTGAGGGGAAACGACGGCAAGCTCACAGGGATGCAGCAGGGTGGCTCAGTGGGCTCGGAGACGCACCGGAGCCGACGAATTTGACGAAGATGGCCGGCGGGTCCGAGGTAGAAGACGACGGCGATGGCGGCGATGCAGGGCTTCCGGAGGGCTGTGGAACGGTGGGGAGGAAGAGGGGGTCGAGGCGGAGCTTCTGAGCTAGTCAGGGGAGCGAGGGGTGGCCGGGATGGCTGCTATGGCGACGATGACGGCGAGCTCCGCTCGGTGGTGTGCGCGGGAGGGAAGCAGAGGAGGGAACGGGGTCCAGGGGAAGAGAGGGGAGGTGCAGGGGGCGAGGGGGAGTGCGTGGCGCCCTCGGGTGCCTCCAGCGGCGAGCGGGTAAGCAGGAGGTGGCCGGAGCGTGCGCGCGCGCGTCGGGCACACGCCCTCCTGCCTACTGGCAGGAGGTTGAAGACGGTGGCGACCGGGGTGGGCTGGGCCGCACAGTGCTGGACCAGCACAGGAGCTGGGCCGGCTCTGGTGGGCTGCACGGGTGAGGCCAGGTAAGCTCTGTCCTTTTTATTTTTTCTGTTCTGTTTCCTTTTTATTTTATTTTGCCACTGTTTTCAAATTCAAAATAATTTCATACAGTGCCAAAACATTCTGAAATATTTTATGTTACCTCTCTGGACTATTCCAAAAGTACATAAAACATTTCAAAGCATTTGAAAACATATTCATTATATATTATGAATATATCCCCAAATTCAAATAGATTATTGATTTAAATTCAGAGACCAAATAATTCCTTAAAAATATTCCAGAATTTTGGTTTGATATATAACTCTTGCCAAAATTCACAAAACTATTTTTAGGGCATTTTGGATTCACAGAATGCAATTTAAAGGGTGCTTGCCCTTCTTTTAATTAGATTTTGAGGTTTCCAAAATTCCTCAGTTCAGGTTTCAGAAATTTAAATATGATGCACACATGAGCTAGCCTAGAGCACTACCAGCAGCTAGGGATGTGACAACTCACCCCCACTAAACAAGAATCTCGTCTCGAGATTCAAGCGTAGGGTAAGGTGAAGGGTAACACAGACTAGTATAATCTCCACGATCCAGGTTGCACTTCAAATGAACGTTGATTTGAACACCATCTTTGTCTTGTCGCCTTGCTCTGAGAACTTCAGCTAATCATGACAAGAAGAGGAAAGGAAAACTCTGGAAGGATCGGTCTTCTCGAAGATCGAACAACTCAGGATTAACTCCCGGAATGAGACATAGAACCATCTCCCGGGTTGAGACACGAGATACACATCAAGAGGGGTGGAAAGAAACGGATGACGAAAGTTCACTAGGTAGACAACAATTTCACGCTTAAGAAGGTGGTAATCGATTGTCAACGTAGCGAGGAGTTGAGTTGCCATGAAACCACAACGAGACACCTTCGGAACCGTGACTCGTAGATATCTCCCCTTAAGTGGCAAAAAGAATTACCTTTGATATAGAGATCATTGAGACTCTCTATATCAGCCTAAGGCAAATCACAGCAATCGATTGGCGGGGGCGGTAGAATGGCATACTCAGACTTGGATGATGTGGATTACCTTGTTGAAGACAACGTAATGGATGAATTTGCTTACCACCGGAAATGTAAGAGACCCATGGTAGAATGGCACATTGGCGGTGCAAGCTGGGAACAAAATGCAAATGCTGGGAATGATTCTGGTAACTGGGGAAGAACCCAACAATAGAGAGTGAATTCACTGTGGAAGTGGTTATAGCATAACCGACGAGACTAGGAGCAATCCCGGTTAGTGCCGGCGATAATACCTAGCGCTTGTGCGTGCTCTCAAGAACTTGAGCATTTCCATAATCATCAAGGTTTTATCAACATCCGTGTCAAGGGTGCTGACAACACAACATACTACCATGATGGCTAATGATGGATGATGCAGATGCAAAGGAAGATAACACCTTCTCAGATTTCACCTTAGCGAGGCCAAGGAAACAAAATCTGGATGATCGACCGAGAGACATTTAGCACTCCGCTTCTAATGTTCTCCTTGATGTGCTAGTGTATCCCATTCATTGAAATGGTTTGGTATCTAGAACATCAAGTAAAGGTCGGACTTCGGGAACACAAAGATCCATAGGGGCAACTAGGGAGTAAATCCTACGAAATCCCTATGGGGAGGTGGCCAATTCCATCAAATAAGATACTATAATAATAGGTCTACCGGATGGGTGTGTTGGCCACGACATCCACCTTACCGGTTATCGAGAGACCAATATTATAGTTCTTGGGAAATGTTCCAACCCATCATATCTGCCTAAGATTCAGATCTGGTTGGTGTCAGGATATTCCAAACTCATCGAGTCTAGGAAGAAAATAAAAGTTTGCAACACAAATCGACGAGATGACGTTGCGAGATTCTCGGGAGACGAACTACGATAGCAAGCTCCAAAACATGAGCTGGTTCTGCTACAAACATGTGAACATGTTGTCCAAGACAAGCATGACCACAAAGTAGTCTTATAATAAAACACTACCGAATTCAGGAGGGGAACCATCATCGAGGATATCGAAGTCCTTGCATAAGGTATACTCTTAAGAAGGAACTTCTTCTCCTTGAACAATTCAATCAGTAGCTTGGTGTGCTAGGGACACATATAGATTGAAGGTTGCAAGTCTTCAAACCACAGAATTCTTCGCACGTGTGCATGACTGATTTGGAATGATTCCAAAGAAAGCAACATTGACTTTCTCGAATCCACGGCGGCAACTTGCATCAGATGCACATGAATTAAAGGAAGTCACTACCTTCATCCAAACATATGCTTCATGAGCTAGCATGAACAAATGCTTTCAAAAGTTTCCAACACTAGCTTAATGTTCAACAAAATTATGGAGGAGATAAGGATGTTGTCAATGGGCTCAACAACAATTCATCTAGGTTTCCTTTTAAAAGGAATTCCATAGTTAAGTGAACACGGTGATAGCATTGGTCAGACTAAAGATATAATGGTGTATGCTCGAGGAATCAACCACGAGTAAGACAACATTACGAATATCGTTGGTTCTGATTTGATTTGACGATAGCCCACACTCAAATCAAAGGATTGATAAGACAATAGATCCAGCAACTGATCACAGGGACCAATCGATGAAGATATCATCTTTCTTCAACACACACTACACAAGAATATCCCTTTGGAACGAACTAAGTCAGGCAAGCTTTTATCTTCCAACTCTCCAAGTTGTTGTCTAGCTTAACCAACTAGCTCAGGGATATCCAACACAGATTCTTGGAGAAGGGTGGTTCACAAGAAACCAACTTGATCACGAGCTCAACATAGCGGTCAGGTGACAACCTGGTAATACTTCCGAGAAGATCTTCGGAAATCACGAACCACCGATATGTTACTAAGCTCGAGAACAATCTTGCTTTTCAGGGCAAGATGATATGATCAAATGAGCGAGGACTTGACAAAATCCTAACTCATCAATCAAAGAGTGCACCAGGAAATAAGGACTAGGTAGCACGATCAATCTTAGAATGGTGATTCAATAACCAACATACTAAGAATAAGATTATTGTCCATTAACTACCAAGCAATGGGGTTGCTAGGAGTATTGAGTTCACACATCACAATTCATTTGTCGGTATTCCGGTTGCATCAACACGAGGGCCGAGGAATGAACAGTGATGGCAAGAAGTATCACTGTACCAAGAGTTCATGGAATGGTGTGCAATTCCTATAACAATCTCGATATAAATATGTAATACTCCAAGGTAGAGCAGAACCAAAAGCTGGATTGGCATTTGATCTGCGGAATACAACTACTTTGACCCAATCCTAGATATGGAAGAGGTACTGGAGTTTGTTTCTCCTAGTCATTCCGGAATAGAATGGCTTGACAGACCACAAGAGTCATAGGCATCGATGAACGAACGCACGCATACTCTTGACTATCAATTGATAGACGAGGGTCAGAATGCAACTAAAGAGAACAACTCAAAGGAACATATAACTTTCTGAGTTGTGGATGCATAGATTAGTATGTCGAACCAAGTTCAACATATTTCTTCCGGATAACCCATGCAGAAAGGTAGAACTGGCAGAGTCACGATTTATGAATGGAGAACTCCTCAAGAATAATCCTGTTGTGATATTTCAGTTCAACGAGGAATTTCTGCCATAAGTAGTTCATGGTACCTGGAAGAAGAAGATACCACGGACTTCAAGGACTATCGCAAAGGTTACTAATATCCTAAAGGAGCTAGCAATTACTAACAACATGAAGTAGGTAGAGTGAATCTCGGGTTCAAGAACCCAGGAATAGAATACCTACTACTAAGTAGCATCACGGGATGCTTTCGAGACTGATGGCCAGAATCATCACACTGGGAACACAATCATGGCTAAATTACTAGATGATCCCTAAGACACCCAGGGTCATAATAATATCTCCAACATATACGCTGAGGTAACAAAGTACCTCAACTCACCGATTAGTGTGGTTAATCTGGCCCAAAGGAACATCGGAACGGAAGGAAGGGATTTTGCAAATGCTTCAGACTATTTAGAAACCTGGGATGACTCGGACAGCATAACGGCTGTAAATGCTCAGAAAAGACTTGAGGCATTCACAAAAATGGTGGCATAACCACTCAGAAGCACAATATCAAGGTTTCGAGATCAACAATTTAACATACGGAAGTAATAGGAACTGAACGAGGCTTAAGTCCAACAATTCTATAGGTCTACGGATTGGTAACACGTGATCCTAATAGAAAGAAGAGATAGCCTAGTTCTTAATCCCCGCAGGAAAGATAAGATGACTCAGATCAGAAGGGCATGAGGTATAAGGAGTAAAAAGAGCCTTACGTTCCATCCCACAATCAATTCCCTTATATAACTAAAGAATTTCTAGACTCAACTTCGACCAGTTTGGCTTGGTAATCCTACAGGCAGTCAAGCTCTGATACCAACGCTGTCAGGACCCCGACTCAATGCCACATCGATCTAGCATGTAACACCTCATATCACTTTGCGGCCTCACGCACGGTATTCCCACGGGTGTCGCCTTACCTTTGCCCGGGACCGTTTGCGCCTTTTGGCACACGTATATGACAGTGTCGCTAGCATCCATATGATAAGGAGCCCGGGCTGACATGGCTAGTCGTAAACCCAAAGCGGCACAGACTTACAGGGACAGGCATCCATGACCCAGCATCGAACGTGTCGGTCATCAGCGAGTGAATCCAGGCTGTAGCACTGGGCTAGCAGGACTCCGGTGAACCGGGCTGTAGCGGGCTAACAGGACTCCGGTATTCACCGCGTGACATTTCCCCGAAGGGACAGACACAGGAACGAAGAAGGACACATGCCGGCCAGCCTAAGTGTTCCGGAGCAGTAGCAAGCTACCATGGCTCGGTGGAAACACTAGGAGACATTTCCCGGTAAGAGAGGCTACTAAAGATAAACAACTAGATGGTCAGATCCCACACATACCAAGCATTTCAATAACATACACACAATATGCTCGATATGTGCAAATACAACATGGCATCACAACATGACTCTACGACTCAAGTAATTTATTCAATAGGCTCCGAGGAGCGAGATATTACAAACATGGGTCTCATGACCCAACATTCAGAGCATACAAGTCAAGCACAAGCGGAAGCTATCATGTCTGAGTACAGACATCTATAAATGAAAAAGGCTGAGAAGCCTGACTATCTACCAAATCCTGCCGAGGCACAAGATCGTAGCTGAGGTAACAAGCTAAACGTCGAAGACCACGCGGAAATACTAGTGAGACTGAAGTCTCTCTGCAAAAACATAAAATAGGCAAACGTGAGTACAAATGTACCCAGCAAGACTTACATCAGAACTATCTACATATGCATCATTATCAACAAAGGGATGGTGGGGTTTAACTGCAGCAAGCCAGCTTTGACTCGGTGGCTATCCTGAACTACGACTGCGAGTAACTTTTTGAGGTGGCGCACACGAGTCCACATATTCACCATATCAATACACCACTATGGATCCGCTCCCGTCTCCCTACGAGAACGCCATCCATAGCACTCACGCTTATCTTGCGTATTTTAGAGTATCCACTTTCACTTGTCTATGAACTGATATAAGCAACCCAGAAGTCCTTTTCCGCGGACACGGCTATTCGAATAGATGATGTTAACCCTGCAGGGGTGTACTTCTTCACACACGCTCTCACCACTTACCGCCGTTTACACGACATGTACTCGGCAACCTTCAAGCGGAAGCCCAACGTGGGTGTCGGCCACGACCTACCTAAACACTCAAGTCTCTAGTCCAGGTTTATCGCCTATTCGGGTTCCATCCATGAGGAGATCCGGCCGGAGTTTCGCTCACAGCCCCAAACGATGTGAACAGGGTTCCCGTGACACCAAACGGGCGCCCGGTTACACCGGCCACGTGCCTACCGCATCACAGCCCACCCCTACGGTCAGCGCTGTCCACGGCCTCCAGCATACTACAAACACCAGAAACTACTTGCAACTCCTGGACAGAGGACAAGGGTGAATAAGAAGCCGAGAGGGTCCATTGGTTTCGGGCCCAATGCGTGGTAGTAGCTGAATCATGGATCACAAACACAGAACTCAGTTCCTGAGGACGGCTGCAATGAGACAACCCACCATGTACTCCTACATGGCCTCTCACCGCTACCTTTACCAAATCGTGTTCACACACTTAGCTCACACACAGTAGGACATGTTCACACGCCTCTGATTCATCCCCGATGAATCAGACCTGACTCAACTCTAAGCAGTAGCAGGCATGACAAACAAGCATGAATGAGTAGGCACAACAGGGCTCAAACAACTCCTACTCATGCTAGTGGGTTTCATCTATTTACTGTGGCAATGACAGGTCATGCAAAGGATAAAGGGGTTCAGCTACCGCAGCAAGTAACAGATGAATCGGTGTTGTCCTAATGCAGTAAAAGAGAGCAGGAGCGAGAGAGTAGGATTGTATCGGAATGAACAAGGGGGTTTTGCTTGCCTGGCACTTCTGAAGATAACATTGAGTCTTCATCAGTGTCAACGATCACATCATCGGTATCACGTCTATCGAGAGGGGACAAATACCGGCAACACAGAAGGGAACACAATCAATGCAATGCACAATATGATGCATGATCATGACATGGCAAAATGAATGTGTTTGAGCTAATGCAACTAGCAACAGATTAAATGAAGTTGGTTTGAATACAAGATTCAAATTCAAACTCCATATGTGATTATTCAAATGCCATTTATTGATTTGTGCTAAACAGCAGCTATAAGTTGTTCTAACATGCATGAAAATGGTACAGATGGATTCCTTGAATTTTTCTGATAATTTTTCATATATAATTTATTTAATTTGGAGTTACGGTTAATTTTCTATGATTTATTGAAGTTTTAGCTATTTTCTGGAATTTCTGAATTAATAATAAATCCAGAAATGAATTACTGCGTCAGCATGACTTCACAGTGACGTCAGCAAGTCAACGGGCGTTGTCCAGGTCAAATCTGACCTATGGGACCCACATGTCAGCTGCACAGTGATTTAACAGAGTTTAATTAACTTAACTAAATGGTTAGCCGGGTTAATTAAAGGGTAGGGCCCACCTGTCAGTGAGTCAGTGGGTTAGCTAAAATTTAATTAGCATCTAAACTAAATTAGCAGGGCCCCGGGCCCACATGTAAATGACCCAGGGGGGTCAAACCCCTGGTCAACAGGGCCTAACACGCCGGCGGTTCGTCGCCGGTGGCAACAGGCGCGGCGGAGGGCTCGGGTTCGCTCCTCCGGCGTCCAAATGGACGGAGGAGAGCGGCTACGGGGAGCTGGAGCTCACCCGCGCCCGTTTCAGCAAGCAGCAGCAGCTAGGGCGGCCGGAGACGACGGCCCCGAGCTTGGCAGCGGCGGCCGGAGCTCGGGCGTGCTCGGGTTCGGCGTTACACGGCACGGCGAGGTCAGCTGAGGGTCTCTACGGATTACTGGGGTCGTCAGGAGCACTCGAAGGCAACGAGCGCAGGTGGAGGACCCCGGGAGCACGAAGCTCACCGGCCATGGCGGACGGCGGCTTCGGGTGCTTGTGGGGCGGCGGCTACAGGGTGCGCGAGAGAGAGAGAGGTGAGGGGAAACGACGGCAAGCTCACAGGGATGCAGCAGGGTGGCTCAGTGGGCTCGGAGACGCACCGGAGCCGACGAATTTGACGAAGATGGCCGGCGGGTCCGAGGTAGAAGACGACGGCGATGGCGGCGATGCAGGGCTTCCGGAGGGCTGTGGATCGGTGGGGAGGAAGAGGGGGTCGAGGCGGAGCCTCTGGGCTAGTCGGGGGAGCGAGGGAGGCCCGGTGGCCGTGGTTATGGCGACGATGACGGCGAGCTCCGCTCGGTGGTGTGCGCGGGAGGGAAGCAGAGGAGGGAACGGGGTCCAGGGGAAGAGAGGGGAGGTGCAGGGGGCGAGGGGGAGTGCGTGGCGCCCTCGGGTGCCTCCAGCGGCGAGCGGGTAAGCAGGAGGTGGCCGGAGCGTGCGCGCGCGCGTCGGGCACACGCCCTCCTGCCTACTGGCAGGAGGTTGAAGACGGTGGCGACCGGGGTGGGCTGGGCCGCACAGTGCTGGACCAGCACAGGAGCTGGGCCGGCTCTGGTGGGCTGCACGGGTGAGGCCAGGTAAGCTCTGTTCCTTTTAATTTTTTCTGTTCTGTTTCCTTTTTATTTTATTTTGCCACTGTTTTCAAATTCAAAATAATTTCATACAGTGCCAAAACATTCTGAAATATTTTATGTTACCTCTCTGGACTATTCCAAAAGTACATAAAACATTTCAAAGCATTTGAAAACATATTCATTATATATTATGAATATATCCCCAAATTCAAATAGATTATTGATTTAAATTCAGAGACCAAATAATTCCTTAAAAATATTCTAGAATTTTGGTTTGATATATAACTCTTGCCAAAATTCACAAAACTATTTTTAGGGCATTTTGGATTCACAGAATGCAATTTAAAGGGTGCTTGCCCTTCTTTTAATTAGATTTTGAGGTTTCCAAAATTCCTCATTTCAGGTTTCAGAAATTTAAATATGATGCACACATGAGCTAGCCTAGAGCACTACCAGCAGCTAGGGATGTGACACCCCTTGGTGTATTTCTTTTGCCCATAAATTCTTATTAATTCCAAAAAGTTCCTCTGTGGATTTTCAGGACATTCCGAGAACTTTTCTTTTCTACACATAAAACAACATCATGGCAGTTCTGCTGAAAACAACGTCAGTCTGGGTTAGTTTCATTCAAATCATGCAAGTTAGAGTCCAAAACAAGGGCAAAAGTGTTTGGAAAAGTAGATACGTTGCAGACGTATCAGTATCACAAACCGGGACTAAAGGGGTCTAACCTTTAGTCCCGGTTGGAGACACAAACCGGGACTAAAGGGCAATTTTCAAACTCTAACCCCCCCCCCCCCCCCCGCCGCCCCCCGGTATCTTCTTTTTTGTTTAAAAAAACAAAAGAAAATGATAAAAACTTCAAAAATTCAAATCCTTCGAGATGTAGTGACGTTACTACATCTAGTAGTTAGGGAAATTTAAAAACATAAATTTCGACATGTTTTGCAAACAAAGTGTTAGGAAACAGTAAAAATGATCATATCTTTCGCATACGATGTCGAAAAAACGCATAATATATAAAAAAAAAGCAGCACGAAAATCCGCATCCAATTTCGACGACCCTAGGCCGTTTTGCAAACTTTTAGTATCCTCAAATTCTTAAAGAAAAAAAGATATCCTCACATTTCAGTTTTTTTGAATTTTTGGTCAAACTATGGTCAAACTACTTATTCAAGAAATATTAGTGTTAACATATAATTGTTTTAGTTTTTTTTATTTTGGTCAAACTGTGGTCAAACTATGCTCAAATCAGGTCAAACTACTTATTCAAGAAATATTAGTGTGACTAAATAATAATTATTTTTTGGAATAATAGTTTCAAACTCAAACGGTGAAACGTATGACTTCATTCTCAAGCTAAACTCCTGAGGGTTAACAGGATCGACAGCTTACTATTGTCAGGTAAAGAACATATGCAGACTTGGAAACTAGGGGAAATAGTACTCGGAAGTTAAGCGTGCTCAGGCTGGAGTAATGAGAGGATGGGTGACCGGCCGGGAAGTTAGACGATTTTGAAATGATGAGGGTGATTAGAGATTAAATCGTCAAATAATTCAGAAATTAAAAATAAAAAAATCTATTTAAAAAAAGCTTTATTACCGGTTGGTGTTACCAACCGGTACCAAAGGTCTCTCAGCCCCCGGCGCGGGCTCGTGCCACATGATGGCTCTTTAATGGCGGTTCGTGTTGAACCGGGACTAAAGGGGGACCTTTAGTCCCCACCCTTTAGTGCCGGTTAAAGAACTGACACTGGAGGGCCTTACGAACCGGTACTATAGCCTGGTTCTGCACTAGTGTAACTCATTCCGATGTAAAAACAATCTCTAAATTGCTACTATATGAAAACTTGTATAATGGCGTATGAATACAACATAAAACAAAAAAGAAATACGTAACAATAGTAGTAGCGCGGGTAGAGAGGCGCGGTGCTAGTAATTACCAGCAGCGCTGTCTACCAAGAGCGCTACTGCTAAGCAGAAATAACAGTAGCGCGGGCGAACACACGCTACTGATACACTTTAGCTGTAGCGCCGTATCAGTAGCGCGCCTCCCCATGCTACTGCTATACCTAAAATCGACGCTACTGCTAGCTTTTTTCCTAGTAGCGTGGGTAATGATGAAAATAATCTTTATGACATCTCCCTAATGATTCCTTTGTCTAGTTTTAAATTGAATTGAAAAAATGAAAGAATGAAAATTAATGTCTCATCAGGTTATGGTGCAATATTTCACTTCCTAATTTTGAATCTAGTATCAACCGGTAAGAAAGAAAACACACGCCCCCGTCCCGAATTACTTGTCGCAGAAATGCATAAAAACATACGTCTATATACATCCATTTTCGCGACAAGTAATTCCGCTGCGACAAGTAATTTCGGGCGGAGGAGTATGTTTCAACATGGATAAGCAAAACTACACAAGCATTGTCGCTCCAAGTTGTACTTGTCTGGCCTGGTTGTGCCCGCCAGAGCACCATTCGGAAGGACCTCCTTCCACGTGGTCCGTGCTTGCTGATGATACCTCAAACTACAGCTAATTGCAAGTACCAAACCGACGAAAATTCAGAGATGCTCACGGGCTGACAAATCAGCTGGGAAGGGGAAGAGAAAATAGAAGATGCAGTGACCAATTAGAGCGCAGGATGTGGGAAGACCATCTTCGTGGTGGGGGTAGCAGGTAGGTGAGGACACCTGAGACCAATTGTTGCATTGCAATATTAGTCGGTAGTCAATCGACGTTCTTAGCTTGGGGACGAAATTAACAAAGCCGGCTGGTGGATAACTTTTGAGGTAAAAACTGACATGCTGATGTGGCATGTGTGATGATGTGGAGTGTGCGGATGTTCAGATAAATCAAAGTAGTGTGGATCAACTACTTAGGTATAATAGAATAGTTTTAATGTTGGTCTAATGTACATGAGACAAACATTTGCCGAGAAGAAGAGAACTCTACCTCCACCTTCGCCTCATGTCTGACATGCAGAAACATTCTTACTCTAGTTGCCGATAAAGTGGAATACTGAGTGGTTGACAGTAGTAGTTGAGATGTCGAGGAGGACTCAAAAAGGAAAGCTTGGGGCATGGTTCGCAAGGCAAAGGTAGAACGATGTATAGGTTCAGGATATGGTTTGTTTTTTTCAATCTATCGGGCATACAGAAGAGGCTGCAGCTCAATCTGTTTTTAGAGGAAACAACATGATATGTTGTGTATATTTTATTGATTTTTAAATAAAGAATACTCAAAATGTAAAAATAATAATACATATACAAAGTTGTAAAAGATACATCATGTATAAAGGAAGTATACCTAAATTGCTTCGAAATTGACGTAATTCTTCACATTGGTTCGGAAAATAATCCATTTAAGCTCCTCTTTGAACTTTTTCCTGCAAGCATAACTGCTACCAGAAATTCCTTCGAAAATAAGTCCATTTTTAAGTGTTCCAAATCACCGAAATGAGTAAGTGATCAAAGTAATGATCTCTAGAGAAAAAGGTACACCCTAAAGTTGCTTCATCTGATTAATTTCCCCCGAATGCCTTGATGAGTTGAACTCCAATTTGAACACAAACACTAGTAGAAAAACACCTAATAGTCCCGGTTCGTAAGAGCCTTTAGTCCCGGTTCATGAACCGGGACTAATGGGTCGTTACTAATACCTCCACCCATTAGTCCCGGTTCAAACACGAACTGGGACCAATGTGCCTCCACGTGGCTTGTGCGCCGAGCCCAGTCAGGGGGCCTTTGGTCCCGGTTGGTGGCATCAACCGGGACCAAAAGTCCATGTTTTTTTTAGAAAAGTGGCTGCTTTAGGGGTTTTGGGGGTTATTTTTAGGTTGTTATTAGCTAGCTAATAGAGAGGTGTCCTCTCTTATATCTTCGTTCTTGGTTTACCAATGCTGCTGCTATATATGTTCATTTCACCCGCTGATATAATAACTCATACATGCTCACATCATACATCATCATATATAATAACAAGTCCTACTAATCATGCATCATCATACAACTTCTACTCGTTATTAATAATAAGTCATACGATTATCATCCTCGTAGTCATCGAACCCAATCCTACATAATTATTCTTAGCACATGATCATCAGTATCAGGTAGGACCTAAACACCCTTAAGGTAAAATAGCATAAAACAATATAGACCATGACTCTCCATTATGAAGAATGGCGATCATCCTGTCTCCAATTCTTGCCCTTCGCTGCTTTTTGCTTCCAAGAAGCTCCTTACGACTGTCCATACATTTTTTCCATTCTTTGATTGTCATGTCTCCACTTCTTTTAGAAACCCGGTATGGACAGTTGAGATTCATAGGAAGACCTAGTTGTATGTTCAAAACATGAAGGGTACCGTGCGTATACATCAGATGAGGCACACAATCATTCGGGGTTATCTGTTGAAAAACATAGTAATAACTTCATAGTTAGCAATGATGTACTAGTTTTAGAAGTATGCAAAAAGATGCACGGATGTCGTAATAGTAAAAAATCTTACCAGGGTATCTCCATGGTAGTTACCGTAGTTCAACACGTGCACTAGTGGCACGTATTGACCATAATGTTGAGGAGTTTGATTATAGATATTGTAATTCTCAAGATCAGTACAAAATGCGACCAGATGATTTTTCTCCTGATAAGTTAATTCGGAGCCTTCGGTGTAGTAGGTTCTGTCTACCATCTTCCGCACATTCTTTGAAGAATGAAAATAAGCTGTCAATGGAAATAAGTTGTCAACTATTTTGAAATAAACAATATAAATTACTTAATAACTATGTTAAGCTCACATGGGGAAGAATTGGAGGTGTATCCACAAGGACGCAAATCGAAGGTCTCTCTTGCTCAATTGTAGGATCACCAAGATCCATGGTGACAAGCATACCCTCATCAAAACCATACATCTTGCAAAGTGCTTCCCAATTTTTGCAACCAAAATGGGTTACACTCTGAGCATTGTACATCTTTACTTGAAAATCCACACCATGATGGGTACTTAGGATAATTTTTTTGGTTTCCATACTTTCATGGTCTTCAAAACCCATCCTCTCCAAGACATAGCGTCTTGCAAAGCATGAGATAAGCTAGTCGAATTGGAAAAGATGAAAAATACACGTTAAAATAGTTGAAGTCGTGCTTAATTACGAAAAAAACTATTGTCGTCGTTGCGTATCGTATGAACATCGAAGGTCTCCTCGAGCTTAATGCTGAAGCGCCGATCTTCGTCCAGCTCAATGAACCTGTCGCACAAACCTCGGTCGTCGTGGCACCAGTCGCACTCCCCCGGGCGGTTTTCGTCGTCCGAGTACGACATTTCCGGCCTATGTTCATAATTTAAATATTAAACTAGATCATTATTATTAATCACGGGTTGACTATCGGTGATCTATGTAACTCCTCCTTTCATCCCCGAGTGCATTATTACACCAAATTGTCTAGCACACGGGAATGAAGGAGAACTTATCCAATATGAGCATTCAATAAGCAAAACCAAATCATAAAATAAGCAAAACCAAATCATAAAATAAAGTAGTATTCAAATTAGCATGCATTCAATAATTATAAGCAAAAGTACATCATCTCTTGGTGTCCGTACATCGTCGAATATTATCACTAATATAGC
Source organism: Triticum aestivum (assembly GCF_018294505.1). Lineage (NCBI taxonomy): Eukaryota > Viridiplantae > Streptophyta > Magnoliopsida > Poales > Poaceae > Triticum > Triticum aestivum. Next base: position 696,130,132 of record NC_057813.1, read on the forward strand.
ATCACTAATACAACTAGAACCATAGCGCCCGACGGGTATCGTCACGGGCGGTGGACACCCAAAGATAAGGAACCATCACAGGATCATAGCTCCAGTGAGATCCCTGAAGAACATGCCAGGTATTGTCGAACCTGACCTCCAATGCAACCATTTAGCGACGGACGTGCTCGTCCTCCTCGCTGACACGGTGACGTACCACCTCCGCGGTGTCCGGAAGCCTCAGCACCGTCACTGGCCCACGCGACCGCCACCAAACAAGGATCGGGTCAACAACGGGATGCCTCCTCACCAACCTACGTCCCCCGGAAGGTAGCACCTCCCAATACCAGTCCGGCGGAGCCCAGTCCCGAACATGGCCCTGATCAAGCAGGCCTCCACCGCCGAGTTGATGACGACGAGGATGCGGGATAGGCATCGCCGATGTCGATGCGGGAACTACTTCTATATATAGTTAAATAAAGTAGTTTTATTAATTAAATCAACTATCTAGTTCAACTACTAAGCACTTACTATAAATAAATAAAGTAGTACTTACTAAAAACAAAGTAGCACTTACTATAAATAAATAAAGTAGCACTTACTATAAATAAATAAAGTAGCACTTACTACAAACTACTTCTATATATAGTAAAATAAATTAGTATATTAAATCAACTAGCTAGTTCAACTATATATGAAGCACTTACTATAAATAAAATAAAATAGTACTTACTAAAAATAAACTAGTATTTTTCTAACTAATTATATTAAACACTTTCTCTTCTTATTTTTTTCCTTTTTCTAAATACTATGAACAAAAAATTATTAAAATTCTATGAACAAAATTAATTACACAATCTAAATATCACCAAAAAAATCTATTAACAATAATATCACCAAACATGCATATTCAACAATAATATCACCAAAAAATCTATTAACAGAAAAAAATCTAACACAATATGAATAAATTAATTACACAATCTAAATTAACATACTATGAACTACATATCTAAATTACTACACATCTAATCCAACAAAAAAATCTATGAACTACAAAAAAATCTAAAAAAATCTAACAAAAATCATAAAAAGTTGCTCACGGAACCGGCGACGGCGACGGCGAGGTGCGGCGCTGGTTGGGGCGGCGACGTCGGGGCGGCAGGGCGGGGCGGGGCGGCGACGGCAACGGCGTCGGGGTGGGGCGGCGACGGCGAGGTTGCGGCAGGGGACGGTGCGCGGCGTCGGGAGAGGAGGAGGAGAGATCAAAGTGGGGATGCAGTTCTGAAATTTTTCTAAGTGCTACTTGTATAGCAAAGGCTTTGGTCCCGGTTCGTGGCTCAAACTGGGACCAATGCCCCCTTTAGTCCCGGTTGGTGGCACCAACCGGGACCAAAGGCCTCTTTTCAGCAGCCCAAAGGGCGGGAAACAAAGACCTTTGGTCCCGGTTGGTGCCACCACCCGGGACTAAAGAGGAGCATTGGTCCCGGTTGGAGCCGCCAACCGGGACTAAAGAGGGGCATTGGTCCCGGTTGGAGCCACCAACCGATACCAATGGACCCGTCTAATTACTTATTTGTTTTCTGTAGCTGTTTTTTAGTTGATTCTTTCTGCAATAGTTTTTTTAGTCCCACCTCGCCAAGCGAGAGGCACTCGCAGCTATTTATAAGCCTCGAGTGCAGAGACGATGAAGAAGAGGCTCAATGCTCACCTGCACGTTGGTTCGCTTTAAGCCTTGAGGAATAGGGTAGACTGCACGGAGCTATGTGCAGTGCAGTTTACACTATTCCGAAAGGCTTGAAGCGAATTAACGAGCATTGCGCCTCTTTTTTATTTTTAAAGACTTATTACCAATAAATAGAAAAAAATAAATATAGCAGAAAAGAAAAAACTATATAAAAAACTACTCAGAAATAAATAGAAGAAAAAATAGTTGTGATTAACTTTACTAAAAAAATGAGCATAGATGCTTATTTTTAATGACTTATTACCACTCAGAAATAAATAGAAAAAAATAAATATAGCAGAAAAGAAAAAAAACTATATAAAAAACTACTCAGAAATAAATAGAAGAAAAAATAGTTGTGATTAACTTTACTAAATAAATGAGCATAGATGCTTATTTTTAATGACTTATTACCACACAGAAAAAAATAGAAAAAATAAATATAGCAGAAAAGAAAAAAAAACTATATAAAAAACTACTCAGAAATAAATAGAAGAAAAAATAGTTGTGATTAACTTTACTAAAAAAATGAGCATAGATGCTTATTTTTAATGACTTATTACCACTCAGAAATAAATAGAAAAAAATAAATATAGCGGAAAAGAAAAAAACTATATAAAAAACTACTCAGAAATAAATAGAAGAAAAAATAGTTGTGATTAACTTTACTAAAAAAATGAGCATAGATGCTTATTTTTAATGACTTATTACCACATAGAAATAAATAGAAAAAATAAATATAGCAGAAAAGAAAAAAACTATATAAAAAACTACTCAGAAATAAATAGAAGAAAAAATAGTTGTGAATAACTTTACTAAAAAAATGAGCATAGATGCTTATTTTTAATGACTTATTACCACTCAGAAATAAATAGAAAAAAATAAATATAGCAGAAAAGAAAAAAAACTATATAAAAACTACTTAGAAATAAATAAAAGAAAAAATAGTTGTAATTAACTTTACTAAAAAATGAGCATAGGTGCACTTATAGAGAAAATTTAACCTAAATTCATAATAAATTACTACTAACTTCAAAGAAATTCAGTATGAATTTAGGTCAAATTCCCTGTATAAGGGCATCTATTTTCATTTTGAGAGGAGCTCAACAAGGCAAAGAGGGAGGGGCTTATAAACTGGTGTGAGCACCCTTCGGTTGGCGAGGTGGGACTAAACTCTGGCCGCAACGAGGACCAATCCTTTAGTCCCGGTTGGTGGTATGAACCGGGACTAATGGGCGGCCTTTGGTCCCGGTTCATGCCTCCAACCGGGACCAATAGTGGTGGGCCAGGAGCGAGGACCATTGGTCCCGGTTCGTCCCACCAACCGGGACCAAAAGGTCCAGACGAACCGGGACCAATGGCCCACGTGGCCCGGCCGGCCCCCGGGGCTTACGAACCGGGTCCAATGCCCCCATTGGTCCCGGTTCTGGATTGAACCGGGACTAATGGGCTGACCTGGCCTGGACCATTGTCCCCTTTTCTACTAGTGAAATGAGACCACATATCTGAGATAAAAGGACAATGGAACAATAGACGATCTTTGGTTTCAAGCACATGCATGCAGGCGGAAGGTTATTAAAAAACGGGTGGAAAGTAATAAAAAAATCTCCCCTCAAAGGAATCAACGGATGGAAAATAGGGCAAATTTGGTCCATGCGCACCTCGAGTTGGTGATGGTATGTAGACGGCGGCCTTACCCGGAGGTTCCTTCTCTATTCCATGGTGGCCAACGACTCCCTCTGCCACGGCTTCGTCGAAGATTTGGGCGACAACAAACTTGTGCCCTTGCTCTGTTGATCTGCTCGGCCTCCGTGGTCGTTGCTCGGGCGGATATAACCAATGTCGACACAGAGGTCGTTGTGTACACCGTCGAACTTCCAAAGACGTAATCGAGCTTGGGGTCATTTTCATCAAACATCTTACGTACCACGTTGAGCGTCTCCGTCCGTTGCCCCATAAGATTGCGGTCGAGGTCCTCCTCGATCCCTCCCTTGAATAGATCGTAGATCTTCCTTCCTTCGGCAGTGAGCTATTCCATCCCACTCACCGCTTTGATTTTTGTCTCGTGATGTGGTTGTGCCCGAGCAGCGGGAGGATTTTTGTTTTGAATACTAGGTTGTCAGCGTCTTAACTCTCTCAGGAAGAATTGCAGCAAGGATTTTTTGGTTGGGAATGTATTTTGATTTGAATTTGGGTCGTATCAAAGGCTATCTTCCCGCCCTTAGTCACCCTTGTCCGTTGGTTCATACTTCCTCCGTCCCAAAAATCTTGTCGCTCAATGTTCCATTTGCGTGACAAGGTTTTTGGGACGGAGCGAGTACATTCTAGGCCAATCGGCTGATTACTTCCTTGCTAACACTGGTGGAAAAAGGGCCTTTGGTCGCGGTTCGCAACTGCCATTAGTCGCTGTTGCGCAACCGCGACCGAACGGGCGCGACTAAAGGCCCCCCCCTTTAATCGCGGTTGCTTAAGAACCGCGACTAAAGGCCCGTCCACGTGGGCGCCAGGTGGCCGTCGGGGCGGAGGACCTTTAGTCGCGGTTCTTCTGGCCAACCGCGACTAAAGGCCGCCGCAGGTTTAGGGTTTTAGCCCCCCCCCCCCCTTAAACCTGTTTTCTGTTTAATTTGTATTGTTTTATTTCTTTTGTGCTTTATTTTAATTTTGAAGGAGTTTCATATATTCTACGGTACTACATTCATGCATATGAATGTACAATTTCAAATAAATTTGAAATTAGAACCAAAAAGAATTCAAGAGGAATATACAATATATATTCAATATCATCGGATGACCATATACAATTTTGAACAAGTTTCCATACATGATTTAATGCATATAAAGTTCTACGTCCTCGTAATAGTGTTCTCCTTTAGGATGGAGGACTTCCCTGCTGAACCATCCAGCTAGTTCCTCTTGAAGTGGTCGGAAGCGAGCTTCTGGACTAAGCATCCACCGGAGGTTATTCCTCTGAGCATTGGTATCACTCGGAACCCGCTCAGAGGTGTATCTCCGGATCATCTCACAGACATAGTATCCACATAGATTGGTCTCCGGTGGCTGAATATCCCCAGCATTCTTAGCCTTTAACATTTTGAATTCTAGCTCTTTTTTGAATTCACCGACCTTTGTATCTACGAACCGTCTCCAAACCCTACGAGGCAAAGAAAATTAAATGAACAAGAGAGTTATTAATTAGTTACTTGATATTAGGAAATGAACGAAATAGGCCGATCGATATAGAGCGCAAATGAATGAAAATAATTACTTCTGCAGCATTCTTCTCATGCCGCCCCAAAGCTTTGGATCCATATTCACAGAGTCGTGGACGAGACATTCTGAGGTGTTAACTTTAATTACTAGCAGAATCCAGTGGAACCTGCGGACACGATACATGCACAGTACGTCATGCATAACTCATCGATTAGCCGGCCACATACCATGCATGGAGTAAACAAAAGAGAATGTGCTCAAGACAGAAACACTCACTCAAAATGGTAAGGAAATAGAATATCACTTTTGAGTTCCTGCTTTGTAAGAAACTGCCACAGGTCTGCCTCCACGTCGGCGGGGTAACGCTCCAACACATGTCCATTAACGATGTGTGGGTCAATGAACCCAACATCATGGATGTTCCTTACTCTGCATTCCTTAATCTTCATTCTGCATGTATAATAGCGGACACAACAATATAGTTAGGACATATATATAGTGCAGGCAATATGAACGAGATGGGGTAGAAATTAATAAATCACTTACAGAACGTAGCAACTGATGATAGATTTATCGAGCTCGCGCAGATTGAAAAGCTGGAACAATTCACTCAGTTCAATTTGTACATAGTAATGTTTGAAGTGATGCTCATGTCTAACTTCCGCATAAATATATTCTTTGGCGACTTCATTAGTCGCGGTTCCTACAGTTTCGCGACTAATGGGGCTGGACGGAAGCCTCTTTTTCTACCAGTGTAAGAATCCGCTACGACTTCTCTTTTTCAAGAGAAAGGAGCAACAAGCTCCCAATTTCATTTCTATTATTCAAAACCAAAATCCTACCATAAACAGGCATTCAGCAAAGCTCGCACACGAAATATATTAGTTTTTCGGCTGCTGTCATACCGTCTAGGATGCCAAGAGAAACCTCTAGCAGTCTAACTCGAAGTTGCGCCAGGGCTCAAGTGGGCCAATCTTGGCATTATGACTATATCTCGGTTTAAGCGAGACTCCCTTCCGTCTCGCTGAAGATCTTTCCTCTGCGATGAGGTTATCGGGCTGGCCCAGTTTTGCCTTTTTTTTCATTCGCGATCACTCGTTGGGCTTTATTCGTTCGTTCACTTGGCAGGTTTTCGATTGAGTTCACTCGCTAGCCGAGCTTCGTTCGCTGGTTTTACTAGATTTTTTCTGGTTTTCTTTATTTCCTCACTAGTTTCTTCGGTTTTTCTGTTTTTATTTATTTTTAAATGTTTATCTTTGTTTCTTCTTAGTTTTCAGTGGTTTTTCTTTTTTTTCCTTTTCTTTGTTTTTCACTAGTTTTCTTTCTTTTCTACTTTGTTTTCTTTTCTTTTTATGTTTTTTCTTGGTTTTGAACATTTTTTACCTTTTTCTTTGTTTCTTTATTGGTTTTCACTATTTCTCTATACCTTTTGCATTTTTTTCTTTACTTTTATCTTTCATTTTCTTTTTTGCTTTTCATATATTTTTTGTTTCTGTTGGTTTCCTTTCTATATTTTTCATATACGTAAAGAATATATTTCTAATACACGTTTAACATTATTCAAACACAAGTTTAACATTTTTAATACAAGATCAATATTTTTTACATTTTTCAAACTCTTGAAACATTTTTCCCATACAAGATTAATATTTTTAACACATGATCAACATTTTCCTATATATATTTTTAAATATTTTTTAAATGCTTGATTAACATTTTTCAAATAAAATATTAACATATTTTTAATACGTGGTCAGCATTTTTTCTATACACATTTAATATTTTCCAAATGATTGATTAATATTTTTCAAATACTGGTTCAATATTTTTTCAAATGCTTGATTAACATTTTTATATGCATGATCAATGTTTTTGATCATTTTCTAAAACATGGTCAATACACATTTAATATTTTTCAAATACTTGATTAACATTTTAAAACACTTATTCAACATCTTTCAAACACTTATTCGACATTTTTCAAATACTTATTCAGTATTTTTTTTCAAATGCTTGATTAACATTTTTATATGCTGATCAATTTTTTTATCAATTTTAATACATGGCCCACGTTCTTCTATACACGTTTAACATTATTCAAATGCTTGGTCAACACTTCTCTACTATTATAAAAGACTCAGTTAGTGATGATGGTGTGTCTGCCATCCATCATTTTTGACCATTGGATCTACATCTAACGACTATGATATAAGTTGTGACCTTTGTGCAACAATATCCTACTTCTCCGCTCTAATTTCTCTACTCCTATAAAAGACTCAGTTGGTGATGATGGTGTCTCTGTCATCCGTCATTTTTTACCACTAGATCTGCATCTAACGACTGTGATGTAAATTGTGGCTTTTTGCAAGAATATCCTACTTCTCTGCTTTAATTTATAGAAAACCCCTTTGTATCTTGAAACCAATCACATTCCTCACTTACCTCATCAAAACAGTCCAAGAAATATAGTTTCAATGAAACATAAGATATTTTTAATGATGTATGTATAACAAAACTAGATTGTTTTCTTTCAAATTTGTTAATATGTATCATTCTATTTTGGATCTGTTTTAACACACGGGCACATTGCTAGTTTCAAATAAATGTTCATCTTGGCTGCAAAAAAATGGTCCAAACATTTATAGAACCAATCCGTGCACGAATCTAGACGTTGAAGCGAACGGCGGATGCGGAGCCATTACATGCCCTTGTGGCTCGAAAAATCACTTTCACACGACCCGTCCATCCCTGTCGCGCACCAGGGGGATTATCCTTATTTCCGACATGGCCTTGATCAGTTCTATCATAACGTCGGCCCGAAAGAAGCTTGTTGCCCCTCCAAATCTTGTGCAAAGCAAAAGGAAGGACCTTGTTTTGCTGTTTTTTTGTACCATGAAGTCTTGCACACTTTATCTCCGGACCGCACGAACACCGACGCTCACGTGCTTAATTGATCTTTCTTTTTTGCGGAATTTTATAATAACCGAGTGAGTAGAGAGTGAACCACCAACTGACTTTAACCGATCGCGACCGTGGCAGTAGAAAAAGGAAGCGTGTTGTTTTGGACTCGCGCTAGGACTAGGCAAGGAAACCACCATGGATATATGACTTTTTTTAAACCGAGTGAGTACTAAGTTGCATTGCACGAGTGTCGCTGTCGCGGACCTTGACTAGTCGTAAAAGGAAACTCAAGTGGATCCTACTGACTCCACTCCGCTCACCACGAGGCTGCGATCGATGCCCAAGTCTCGCACGACGACCATCGGATCGGAGGGGACACAAGCGAGTAGCATGTGGCGGGCGGCTATTCCATGCTGGCGTCGCCAGATGATCAACCAATATACATGTCCAACATCAGCAGCGACACCTAGGTGATGGCTCTCAGGCATACCCAAAAGAGAATGCGAATGAGAATAAGGGGAGTACCGTGGTAGTCCCTTCTGTTATAGCTAATACCCTGTTGGAGACAACCCAAATTCCAAATAAGAGGGTGTCAGTTGAGAACACATCAAGTGTTTCGGAGGCTGCTGTGGTTGGTGGAGGGACTGAGGGCACGCAAGCACTAGTCATCAGGGAGAAATCGCAGGTCCCCCCCCCCCCTCCCCCCACCTGTGTATGTTTCTCCGAGAAAGGAGCACAAATGACCAAAGACAGTAAAGGATAACCAAGAGCCAGACAACTCGGATTCAGTTATGAGCAAAGGAAATGATGTCACAACACAACCCAAGAACAGATCGGCGACCTCCGGGAGGGAGGATCGCCGGGAGCAGTGAAAATCCTAGCATGGAATTGTCGTGGTCTGCTTTCGACCACGGCAGTTCGTGAACTCTTGGATACCCAAGAACGTTTGAAAGCCGATGTGATTTTTCTGTCAGAGTCACATTTGAATAATGAGAAGGCGGAGTCGGTGAGAGTTAAGCTAGGTTTTGAGCGGTTTCACCTTGTGCCCAGTGATGGACGGGCGGGTGGTCTTGTACTTTTCTATAATTTAAAAAATGAAGTGGTTTTGAATTACTCTTCGGACAATTTTATAGATGGTATTGTGATGGATGGGAATGCACCATCTTGGCGGCTGACGGGGTTTTATGGAGAGCCTTGTTGGAAGAGGAAACACCTATCTTGGAGTTATTTGAGGAACATCCATGCAACCAATACTGCACCGTGGATGATCATTGGTGATTTTAATGAGATCTCGAACATGAGTGAGAAAGAAGGAGGGAATGCTAGGCCTGAACAGTATATGAGAGATTTCAGAGATTGTATTGAAGACTGTGGACTGCATGAGGTCATGTTCATAGGTGACGAGTTTACTTGGAGACGAGGGGATATTCGAGAGAGGTTGGATAGAGCCCTTTGCAATGACTTGTGGGCAGAGAAATTCCCATATGCAGCTGTTGTGCATGAACAACACGTTCATTCAGATCATAGGCCTGTTCTGCTGGATACAGACTATTATAAATCGGGGATGGAACAACAGCCGCGGAACCATAAACGTATGTTTGAAGCCCGGTGGTTAAATGAGGAGACTGTGAAAGAGATTATTAACTCTGCATGGGAACGAGCTAAACTAGCCAGTTTGGGACCTTCTCTTGCGGTCAGGACTCGATCTGTATTGAAGGATCTGCATCAGTGGGATCGAGAGATACTAAAAAGCCCCAAAAAGAGGATACACAAGCTGAGGAAAGACTTAGAGAAGCTTAAGAAAAGGCCGAATACTAGTGAGGTTCGGCAGGAAATGAAGGATATTCAAGTTCTGGTAGAAATTTTATTAGATCAGGAAGAGCTCATTTGGTTGCAAAGGGGGCGAGCGAACTGGTTACTGCACGGGGACCGAAATACATCTTATTTCCATAGAGCTGCGTCAGCCCGAAAAAAGAAGAACTACATCAAAAAACTGTTAGATGACACAGGGGTTTGGAAGGAAAATGCAGAGGATATCAATGGTATTATATCAGAGTATTTTTCTTCTTTGTTTACTTTGCAAGTGCATCTGCCGGATCAGGATGTGTTATCCAAGGTACAACAATATGTTACACAGAGTATGAATGACCTGCTGATGGCACCATATACTGCGGAGGAAGATAGAAAAGCTATGTTCTCAATTGGTGATTTCAAGGCCCCAGGACCGGATGGGCTGCATGCAGTTTTCTATAAGCGGTTTTGGCCAATGTTAGGAGATGATCTGGTGATGGAAGTACTAACAGCAGTGAATACACAAGTAATGCCTCAGGGGTGGAATGACACTACCATTGTTATGATCCCAAAGGTAAATGCACCGGAGAAAGTTACACAATTCAGGCCAATCAGCTTATGTAATGTTGTGTATAAAACTATCTCCAAGATGATTGCAACAAGATTGAAAGATTTATTGCCTGAGATCATTTGTCCCACGCAGAGTGCCTTCGTCCCTGGAAGGTTGATTACGGATAATGTACTGATAGCATATGAGAGTCTCCACGCAATCAAACAAAAAAGGAAAGGCAAAGAGGGGTGGTGTGCAGTCAAATTGGATATGCACAAGGCTTATGACAGAGTTGAGTGGGTTTTTTTTGGAAGCTATTTTGCTAGAACTTGGGTTTAGGGCTGAATGGGTTAAAATGATCATGGTTTGTGTGTCTACGGTGGAGTACAGAGTAAGATACAATTCAGTGGAAACGGAGACAATCAAACCCTCGAGGGGGTTGAGGCAGGGAGACCCATCGTCGCCTTATTTGTTTCTCCTCTGTACAGAAGGAGTAACAGCCCTACTTAACCATGCAGAGCAGACGAGTGATTTGGTGGGGCTGAAAGTTTGCAGAGATGCACCAGCTGTCACAAACCTGCTACTTGCAGGAAATTCTTTAATTCTGATGAGAGCAAATGAGCAAAACACAATATCACTGAAAGCTATTCTGGATTCGTACTGTGGTCAGCTTGTGAGCGTGGATAAATCCAACATTTTCTTTAGTCCAAGCACATAGGTAGGTGTTAAGGCTTTGGTGTGCTCAACATTGAATATAATGACAAAAGCCATTAATGATAAGTATCTGGGTTTGCCAGCTACGTTGGGGCTGGACAAGACTGATAGTTTTCAGTACTTGGTGGATCGGTTGATCTTGAAACTGACTGGATGGAAGGAGAAAAGCCTGTCTTCTGGAGGTAAAGATGTGCTTATTAAGTCTGTAGCACAAGCCATACCAGCCTATGCGATGTCGGTCTTCAAAATTCCTAAGAAAATTTGTAAAGGAATTACAGATGCGATAGCAAGGTTCTGGTGGGGTGATGATGCATCACACAAGAGAATGCACTGGTTTGCTTGGTGGAAGATGTGTATACCAAAAAAGAAAGGTGGAATGGGCTTTAGGGATATTCAGTGCTTTAATCTTGCACTCTTGGCAAAACAAGCATGGAGACTCATTAAGAATCTGGATTCTCTATGTGCAAATATCCTCAAAGCAAAGTACTACCCTAATGATGATTTGCTGAGTGTTACTCTAAACAAGAAATCTTTGTATACTTGGCAAAGCATAATGGCAGGAGTAGATACCCTGAAGTGCGGTCATATATGGAGGGTGGGTGATGGACGAGAAATTAAGATTTGGGAGGACAGTTGGATACCGCAATCACCAAACAGGAAGGTTATCTCGTTGAGAGGGAACCACATCCTATCCCGAGTGGAAGAACTAATTGATCCAGGGACAGGGGATTGGGATGCGCCACTAGTGAACCAAACATTCTGCAGTGTTGATGCCCAAAGAATTCTCTCAATACCACTACCAGTTCATGAGATGACAGACTTTGTGGCTTGGAGCTATACAAAGACAGGCGTTTTTTCAGTGAGGTCTGCCTATCATGCAGTCTGGGAGACTAAATTCGGGCAACAGTCACAGCATGTGGGTAGCTCGTCCACAATTACACCCAATTGGGATTCTATCTGGTCTCTGAACTGTCAAGGGAAAGTCAAAATTTTCACTTGGAGAGCGCTTAACAGCTCAATACCTTGCCGAGCAAACCTGTCTGATAGACACATTAAAATCTCACCACAATGCCCAGTATGTCATGATGGTCCTGAAACACTTCGACACCTCCTGTTTGCGTGCCCGGTGGCAGTGGAGGTTTGGAAATTACTTGGTTTGATTGATGTGATAAAGCAAGGTCTACTCATGGATAAATCTGGAGAGAGGGTGTTGGAGTTTCTTCTGAATCTTCCAGAGAACTACATCCATATCCTGGGACTGACGAAATTGAAGGAGACAATTGCTACTTGCTGCTGGTACTTGTGGTGGGAAAGGAGGAAGCATACGCATGGGGGAATACCGCAAAGTGCATCCCAGGTGAGCCTAGCAGTTCGAGCGTTGGCGGCCAACTTTATTTCGGCTAATTCACCCAAGGCACGGGCACGTCTTGATAGCTGGGTCAGACCGAGACGTGACTACGTCAAGCTTAATGTGGATGCGGGGTTTGATGCGGACCCACTTGAAGGCTCTGTGGGAGCTGTCATCCGAGATCATAATGGCAGGTTCATTGTAGCTGCAAATGAAAAACTGAATATCTGCTATGATGCTTTCACGGCAGAAGCCATTGCGATAAGATTTGGGTTGAATTTGGCACGTACAGCAGGTTGCAACAAAATTGAAGTGAATTCGGATAATTTTGAAGTAATAGCTGCACTGAAGGAGGGATATTCATCTTCAGTAGCGAGTGCCATCTTTGATGATTGTTTTTTTTATGTCTTTTGATTTCCCTCATATCTTGTATGACCATTGTAGTAGAGACAACAATGGTGTAGCCCATGAACTAGCTAGACTTGCTAAGTTCTCACCTCCTGATGTTTGGTTGGATTCCCCCCCCCCCCAAGGGAAGTCCTTCCGTTGATTGTTTCTGATGCTACTTTGGTAGCTTAATAAAGAGGAGGTTTTTGTGTCAAAAAAACCAATATACATGTCCACACGACGCGACCGCGGGAAAATCCTACTTGCCGCTCATTACGGCAAGTAGTCGACGCTTCGCACACGGAAGGTGCGAGGGAGCGACCGAGTGGGCCGGACCGTTTAGCGTTATAGCAGACCCCGGTTTTGGGAACCTTCTATGATGTTTCCAGCCGGTTTTTTCCGGTTTTGGGAACCTTCTAGAAGGTTCTTGAACCGGCCTTTTCTTTTTCAGTTTCTTTTTCTTTTTTCGTTTTTCTATTTCTCTTCTTTTACTTTTTTTTTTCTGTTTCTTTTCAGTTTCCTTTTTTCTGTTTCTTTTCCTTTTTTTCTTTTCAAGTTTATTTTCAAAAAAAAATCCGGATTTCAATTTTTTCCCTGTTTTTCAGATTATGTTCAAAAATTCAAAAAATGTTCCCATTTCACAAATTTTGTTCATAAATTCATAAAATGTTCCTGCTTTCAAATTTTTGTTTCAAATTTTCATAAAATGTTCCTGCTTTTTCAAAAATTGTACAAATTATTTTTGTTCATTTTTTGAGAAATTTGAAAATTAATGGCATGGATTTCAAAAAATGCCTGTTTTCAAAAATTGTTCACAAATTTCAAAAAATGTTCTTATTTTTCAAAATTTTGTTCATGTATTAAAAAATGTTCTTGTTTTTCGAATTTTTCAAAAAATGTTCTTATTTTTTAAATCATGTTCAGTTTACGCAGCTACATTCTTTAAGCAAGCCCCCATTGGCCACCGCTACTACCACGACTTCGGCCACAACGGTGCCGACAACGATCGCAACTACAAGTATCTCACTGAAGTCTACCATGTCCTCGGCTACCACCGCGACGTCGAGCCAGTCAAAGACCATCAAGTGCAATGGGATCCGGGCGGTTCTCGGTGGAGTCGGCTTGGGGTCAAGCCGAATTTCAAGAAAGGAGGGATGTCAGGGCCCTTCCCCAGCCCATACATGTATGTGGGCTTGCCTATGGACATCACTTGGGCCTGGACCGGCTGGGAATCCTCAAGGGCTGCAGCTACTTATACCTGGGAGGAAGCAACAAGCAGACCATCCGCGTAGGATCACGACCCGGCGGCGGCGGCTCTCTGTTCTTCTTCTACCTCCGTTCCCCTTCCTCTTCCCTTCCTCTTGTAATCACTGCTAAGACAAGAATCCTGGTGTGAGTGCTATAGATCACGTGATACATATATCTAGTACCCAACATCTGGTATTCAGAGCCAGTCCACCATCCTTCCTGCCCCAATTCTTTTTCCACAATCACCACCTTCAACCTGTTCGATCAAATGTTTAGCCACCAAATGTCCTCAGATCAGGTTCTCAACTTGGTCGTGGAGCAAGCGATTTACCCTATCACTACTAACATATTGTATTCCCTCTTCGCTCCCTTTGGTGTAGAGCAGTTGGTGGTGTATCCCCAAACAAAATTAGGGGATGGAGAGCCTTGTGTAGCAGCGGATGTCCGATTCACTTCGGCGCAAGCGGCGGCGCACGCGTTCGCATACTGGGATGGTCGCTGCATCTACTACCGGTGTTGTCGCCTGCAGATGTGGTGCGCTACACTCGACGTGTTGCCGGCCCCAGCATCTACTTCACCCACCGTCGTCAAGGACAACCGTGACACCGCCGTCGACCTCAACAACTACACCACGACCATCTCTGATCATGACGGCGAGTTCGTCGGGGCCATCGAAATCCCTGCGGCGGCATCCACCAGCACGTCGCCTCACGGCCACGATACATTCACCAAGTCTTCCCTCGACAACGATTGTTGCGTCCTAGTCGCGGGCACGGACGACTACACATTGGTGGCGGCAATTCCAGAAATCGTCACCGAGCTCGCCGTCTTCCCCGGCGTCCCCTCGACCACCAAGGCCCAGGAGGACCTCGAGGTCATCCACGACGCGCCCCCTGCCCGCATCACGATGGCGCATGTCACCTATCCGACGGAATGCTCGCACCAGGTCGCCACAACCGACATTCTCAATGAGGGTTTGGGACTCATCCTGAAAGATGCCATTGCGGAGCTCATGCATACGGTGACCCCCATCGAAATGTCCTCCGAGATCGTGTCCCTGGAGGTGTGTGGCACAGGCCAAGGTGTTGTCGCCATCGATGTCAACGCTCCCACCACGTCTGTATTCACTGGGTCGTCGGTGTGGCCCAGCTCCAACTCCGGCACCCCTGAATATTCACTGCCGTCGAGACACAATGATGTACAACAAGTGTTCGAGCCAATGCCGTTTGACAAGCCTGAAGATGCTGTTGCTGATGTGAAGAAGCACAAAGATGATGCAAAGCTGACAGTACTTACACTCGTCGTGAACCCATCAACTTGGTATGAACATTTCAGTCCCCGAGACCCATGTTTTGTTTCGTTCGATGCCCAGTTGGTATTTGAGGAGCATATGAGGTCTGAACCGTGTCTAACATGGCCACCACTAGTAGGAGCTAATTTCAGTGAGTTATGTTCATCGGGGCAGTTTGATTCAGATTGCACATTGTCATTATTCCCTTGGAATCCAGGTGGTTATTTGCTCAAGCATAGCAATCGGATGACCAGAGTGTTTATTACTGCTAATTCACAATGGCCTATTACCCGTGTAATTGAGGAGTCCAGTAAGTGCTTTCCTCATATTGTAAAAATACAGTGGTTGTTTACTATTTGTCTGAAGACAATGACACAGTTCTTGGTAATACTATCTTTTGCTAATCTGGATTATGAGCTATGGCCTCCACCTTTGCGAGTGTTGATCAGTCAAAAGGGGCACATGTTCAGGCCAAGACCATGGCCGTCTTTTGATTGCTTTCAGGCAGATGTGCATCTGAAGTATGCAGGGCAGCAAGTTACTTATGTGATGAATCATTTTTCTGGTGTTCGTAATTTCCCAAGAGAATCATGGAGGTATCTGCAAACTGAGCAACAGAAACCACGCCATTCTGGGAAGGTTGTTTGTTGCATCCATATGATCTTAAGAGTCCTTTCTGTTCCTCGTCAGATGATACTGCAATTAATGGAGAATGTGAACTCGAGTGCTGCAGAATGGAGGTTGTATGTTTCAACTGAGCTACAAGGTTATGACATACCTGACACCGATTGTGAGAGCCAACCAAAGCAACGATCACTGTTCAAGTTCAGTCGAAAGACAATCCAACTGAAGCCACCATGGCCATCGTTTTCATGCAATTGCCACAGGTGCGGTCAGCATTACTTACCGGTGACCCACCTGAGGACTACATTGACACCAACTCCATTTCGTCGTCGTGGACATGATGGGCTGCGTCAATCCTGTTCCAAACTGCGCATCGATGGGTGCGGCCGCTGCCTACACCATCCCGTCTTCCAGATGAGCTGAGCTTCACTCCCAGCTGGTTCGCATCTTCACTAATTGGTCCTCCTATTGAGAACATGTGCAGCAGAATAAAGTTGCGACCGCTTCCATGGCCATCCTGGGAGTGTTATAGAGGCTGGAAGTTATTGGTCAGGCAAGCGCCATCCTTCATGGAAGGGAGGTCTCATCATCAGTGGTCAATATTGGTATATTGGGGCAGTCTGGAGTTGACCCTTATAGTGCATAGTCCTCGTACTAAGTATTTTAGATCAAATGCGTCAGTATGAGTATGGAAGCCGTACTAGCCTGGGAAGTGTTACCCAAATCAGTGGTGGTCGTGAAGCAGTGCAGGGCACTATGATGCGTATGGATATATCAATGAATTGGCATTTTTTGCGAAAAGAAGAATTTGAGAGGAGTCGAATTTATTCACATGACAACATGATATTTGGGGGCAAGGAAGTGCTTATCGCACGGTTATTAACCAGTATGTTCTGCTGCAATACAACAAAATCAGAGGTGATTCAGTCTTTGTTTTTGCTTGACCGACATATCAATGGAATTTCTTGGCATGTCCTAGTCACAGGTTCACAACGGCAATGGTTTTCAAGTGGTTCTTCTCATATATTTATTGAGGAAAATGTTCCAGAGATTTGCAATCAGCCGACCTCGTGTGCAAGAGTGCTACGCTGCCAACGTATACCAGTCTTAGATGCCCCAATTCATGCTGAATGTGTTCCATCTTGTTTTTGTGCTGTACTCTGTTCAAAGGATCCGGGGTTACATACTGCTGCTAGAGGATTCTTGCTCCTTCCAAATGACAATGGTATACCTGGTGCGTGGTTAGTTCTGCTGTGCCAGAGTCACACAACTCTGTTAGCTGCTCAATGTGTGGATGATGAAACCACAAGAAAGCGGTGCAAGGAGGTGCCATGGGAACCCAGTGATTTTTACATGGCATCAGTTGTTCTCACCAGGTTGCAGCCAGAAAAATTTCAACAAGGGAGGGGTGTCGCAGTTCTGGCTACATTCTTTAAGCAAGCCCCCATTGGCCACCACTACTACCACGACTTCGGCCACAACGGTGCCGACAACGATCGCAACTACAAGTATCTCACTGAAGTCTACCATGTCCTCGGCTACCACCGCGACGTCGAGCCAGTCAAAGACCATCGAGTGCAATGGGATCCGGGCGGTTCTCGGTGGAGTCGGCTTGGGGTCAAGCCGAATTTCAAAAAAGGGGGGATGTTAGGGCCCTTCCCCAGCCCATACGTGTATGTGGGCTTGCCTATGGACATCACTTGGGCCTGGCCCGGCTGGGAATCCTCAAGGGCTGCAGCTACTTATACCTGGGAGGAAGCAACGAGCAGACCATCCGCGTAGGATCACGAACCCGGCGGCGGCGGCTCTCTGTTCTTCTTCTACCTCCGTTCCCCTTTCTCTTCCCTTCCTCTTGTAATCACTGCTAAGACAAGAATCCTTGTGTGAGTGCTATAGATCGTGTGATACATATATCTGGTACCTAACATTCAGGAAGCCCCTACGACCACGAGTGTACAAACCGCGAGACCGGGTGCGGTGCCTCTGCCACGTCAGGGATGAAGTCAGGCTATGGCGCTCCTCCATCGCCGGCCACTAGCCGTGCCGCACCGCCGTGGCGCACGTGCGCAACTGACACATCCATCGACCGGGAAGAGTGGAGTTGAGTGCACCGGCGGCCGCCCGGCCACGAGCTAGAGCTTCGGTGGTGCTCTACTGCTCTTCTGCTCTGACCCGTAAGTTTTCCTTTTTTTGGGGTCTCTGACGCATAACTGGACCATACGGAGTACCAAAACGTAGAGGTGCAGATGCACACGAGTACGTACGAAGGCCGGCTCTGGTGATCACACTGACAGAAACCATTTGGACGATTTGTATGTTTTACTAATGGGACGACAAGTCATTTCCTACCTTTCCACCACGATACAACAAATTTTGACATTGACACCATAGAAAGGAAGAAGTTACGTATCAGCCGGTGTTATATTTGACCTGCATGCGCACGGCAAGAAACAAACAAATGTATCATAGCTAGCCTGCCAGTGGTTGACTTTGACACGGTGGAGATCACGCATGCGAGGATGCATGAAATGTTTGGTCGTCCGTGAAGTCATGTGGGTCGTCAACCCCGTCAGAAAGTTTCCATGTTCCATGCATTGCATTTCTCTCCAAGAGCAAAACAAACTGATATTTTTTGTAACGACGTGGATTACCTTGGCCGGCCGGCGTCCACCATGCTAGGCGCCTCCCGCCCGCCGCCGTCGGTGGGGAAAAGCATGGTGAAACTGACACGAGTTGAATCTGTCTGGAAGTTAACGATCGGCGGTGATGTGAATGCACGCTACCACGATTGTCCTCCCCTTGTGGCGTACACTCCCCGCGCCAATCTTGTAAGGCTGGTTGTAGTGGGAGTATCACAATTAGTATCATGCATGTCAACTAGAATTTTATTAAGGTCACATAAAATTAAATGAAAAAAAAGAGTTGGGTATCATATCATTGATATTGTATCATAATTAATATCGTATTAGTATGTGTAATAAATATGATCATCTATAATATACTAATGTACGATACTATGCATTACGAGGATAGTATTATATGCATGAGACTAACTTATGATATTACCCGACCAACATGACCCAGTGCTAGCTAGGTGGAGCCGTAAAAGATCTTTGTGATTAAATGATCCCGAGAAATTAGTTCCAACATTCTATCTTAACCGGTTGACCCTCTATCCGCATTGTCAGCCCCTGTGAAAAGTTAACAAAGTCTTTGTGCGGATCTCGGACACAGATCTCGCGTCGCTTTTTTTTTTTGAAACGAGGCAAAAGATTTGCCATATTCATTGATTAAGCAGAAGAGAATTGCCCGGTTAATTAACGGGAACTCGGGCGAAAACCGTCACAACACGTCCACACAAAGGGCACACCGGCCGACCTGGCACCCACAAGACCACGCACACCGCCGAGGAGAGGACACCGTCGAGGTTGCCTGCAATGTCATCGTCATCACCTCTCCCCGAGCAGGCGACTCCGACTTCGGCACTGACGACCCATCAATACCCCTCCGAACGAACGACACCCGAGGACCTCATCGGCCAAAGCCAAACAATCGGCCGAGACGTCGAAGACCGGCAGCTCCGATTTTGTTGATGCGCTTCATGGGAGAAAGTTGCAAGCCTCGTACCGACCTAGTCCATCACAACCTCCGGAGAGCACCGTCCGCTGAAATCGCCCTCATGGAGTCATCGTTGCCGCAGGGGGCCCGCCACGCGCAGCTCCGACTTCCCTGTCACAGCGAGAAGCAAACATAGGCACACCCATAGGCGCATCGGACCGCCGACATCAAAAGGACCAGCCGCAACCCAGCTCCACGCGCCACCATAGTCGATTTCGCACGAGTCGCAACGCCAACACCTCGCATCACCGGTTGGGCACCAGCCAACCGTGATGCCGTGTACATCCAGCCCAAGGGAAGCACAAAGAAGGATCCCCGGTCTTCAAAGCAACGCCCCAAAGGAGGAAACGCCGTAGGGACGACGTCGTTGCCCAACCCAGTCGGGTCTAGGCTTTCACCCGAAGAGCTCGATCCGGAAGTAGATGTTGCGCATAACACGACGGCGCCTCCAAGAAGGATAGCGACGCCCACAGGCACCGCCGCCGCCGGCCGACAATCACCGGCAAGGCTTTCGCCTGAAGCAACGCAGACCATCACCTCCACGCAGTCGACCAAGACCGACAGCACCTCCGCTGACCCGCACACACCTGCCGCAGTGGTTGCGCCACCGCCACGCAGGGCCACCTCAAACCTCGAAGCCTGCGAGAACCAGCAGAACTGGCACCCACCTAGCGCTGCACCACCACACAACCACAGACCCTCCTCACAACACCAGAGCCGGGGGGAGGACTGCCACACCATCCCGAAACCTGCCAGGGCCAGCTACCAGCCCAAAGGAACGAAGCCGCAGCCCCGGCCGCACTGCCCAGCCACATACAGCCACCAACCCGGAGCAGCAAGCCGGCACGGCCTCCCAACACCGTGGAAGAGCCGGATCCGGTCGTAGCCAGCAGATCTGACGAGCTGCAGCCACCGGATCGCTGAGAGAGCCGCCAGGAGCCAGCTCGAAGTCGAACGCGAGGAGGACGCCCAGATCCGCCGGAGAAGAAGGGGGGCGCCACCCACACCCGACTCGCCGGGGAGAGACGCCGGCAGAAGCCCACCGAGTCAACGCCATCACGCAGAGCAGCCAAGGGGCCCGAGCCTCCCCCACCGAGAGCCGCCACATCCAGGTGACGAGCGCCCCCCGCCACCGCCGTCCGCCACACGGGCTTAGCCCGGCGGCATCCTCCGGCGACGGCGGTGGGCAGGGAGGGGACGAGGAAGGAGTCCGGCGGCGCGGTTGTTGGCTTCCGCCCGTGTCGCCTGGCGACGCGGGGGACGGGGATATGTCACATGTGATTGGAGAAGGAAGATGTAGCGCGTCGCTTCTTTTCTACGAGCTGGAGATTCGTCGACGGGAATAATTCATGTGCTCGCCCATCTATGGACTTTACGAATCGGTCTCTATGGCCAAGCACAGTGGTCAATTACATTATTGGTTGGGGCCGGCCGAGGAGTACCGTATACTTCTACTCCGGCACGTGCTGGATCGCTCGGTCTCAGACTCTTAGGGCATCTCCAGCCCGCAAGCGTGGGCGCGAGGATGAGCACGGCGTCGTGGTTCTCGACAGCGACGACGACGACGACGCTGCCCCCGGACCGTCCAACCCGCCGCGCCAGCCGGGGGAGGGATGCAGCAGGGACGGCGGAGGCGTAGGTGGGGGCGGCGACGACGACAACGACGGTGACGACGACGGCGACGGCGGTGACTACACGCGGTTCTACAGCCTCCTCGGCATGTAGAACCGCGTGGGCGTGCGGCGAAGCGAGCGGCGAGGAAGACGGCGGGGGTAGCCGGTGGTAGTTTCTTTCTTTTTTGTAAAATATGTTTAAGTTTGAACGAACTCGCCGCTGTTTGTGTTAAATTTGAGTCGTTTTTGATTTTTTTGACTAACCGTGGGCGCCGCGACTAGGGGCAACGCGCCCCCAGTGCGAGGTTTAGCGCCGGTGCCCCCCAGGGGGTAATTTTTTGCCCCTCCTGAGGGGCCAACGGCTGGAGATGCCATTATTAGTCGTGTTATCTACTACTACTACTAGTGGCCCAGTGGGCAAATATTGGGTGAACCAAAAAAAATCTAGCTCGGACAAAGGAACCGTCCGGTTTCCAACTCACGTGTGGAGGAGTATCACGGAGAACACCACGAGCAAATTAGTGACTCGTTTAACACTTGCATGCATGAATCTCGCCGGGAAAATATTGGCAAAAGAATGTAGAACATGGATTCGCATGGGTCAAGGTCCGCGACAAGTCGCCTGTGGGCTACCGGATCGTGAGAAGTGGAGTCGACGAGGCAGCCGGCAGGCAATGGCCAAGTCCCACTCCACCACCAGTGAGGCGACGTGACCAGCCGCATCTAGGGATGCAAATGGAGTGGAAACTTTTCGCTTTTCAGGTGAAAAAGAATAGAAATGGAGATGAAATATGAAAACGAAAATGAAAATTTGCAAAATAGGAGTGAAAAGAAACCTTTTATGCGAAAACGGAAACAAATACGAAATTGTGTTTTCCGGTGGAATAAGCGTGGAAACGGAATTTACCATTTCCATGGATATGAAATTTTCATTTTTACTATAGACGTATTGTTGCTTTGTAGCCCACCAACAAACAATACATAATGACACAATGAGTAAAATGGACCATTTGAGGCCCAACTTGTACTACCATACATGTACTCAGTTTGACCCTATAAACAATTGTCTAGTACTATTACAATACTACGATAAATTGCTGAGATAATGATATTATTTTGTAGCCATGTTAAAAATTCACTAAATTTGTTTGTTTTTGTGTGTATTTCTGTATGATTCAAGGGGTTTTTAAGTTTCGGTCAACGCTTACTTATATTTTCGTGTCCACTTTGTATTCTCATCTGTTTTCGAATTTATTTTCGGAGTTACTGCATTCATTTCTGTTTCTGTAAAATTGTATAAAAGCAAATATAGTAGCACTTAGTTTCGTCCGTTTCCGCTCCTTTTTCAGCCCTAGCCGCAAATGCATCCAGCTGTCTTTCGTATTTGCGATTTTCTATTGCGTCAGATCAACGCCGTTGACATTTAAATTAGTCCAATGTGTTGCAATCGATTAGTGCCCCCATGCATGTGGCCGGTGCGTAACTTGACCTGCATCTGCATGCATCGGCGCGGCAAGGAACGAAACGTAAGAAAGTCATCGTGCAAGTGGCCAAACCCATGAGAAAGCCGTTTCCACCTTCCAGCCATGTCCTGGCTTTGACCCGTGGAAGAGGCTACTGCATGCACCTCCTAGCACACAACTCTCAAGGGGTCACTAGCAGCGTACCGTTGAAACCGACACCATGTATGAAAACGTCCGCATGAATAGTCAACTTTCCACGGTGAACTCAAGGTGCCTAGCTAGCCAACCAACGTAAAAGTGAGTGAAAAAAAGCTTCACATGCTAAGTATTCCCAGTGTACCTCCCTTACATTCCGGTCGTCTCATGGTTCCAAATTAAGTTCGTTTGAATTGTACAATTCTTGCTTCTGGAGAGACTTGGCATGCATCATGAACATCGAACATTCGATCAGTTAGAGCATCTACAGAAGAGCACCTCAAATCCACCTCATACATCCGGACGGGCTGCCTGGTCACTGACCGGTCACGATATTTCGACGCAGAGGGGCTCCTTAAATGGGTCTCAAACGTCCGGGCTGACCGGCACCCCTCATATCCAGCCCAAATATGGGGCGGATATGAGGGCGCCCTGGAACGCCCTTCAAGTCGGACCCGACAGCCCTACCCCATCGCAAATTGCATCAAGTCCACCAAACCCTTCCTCCTCCCGCCGCCCTCCCAACCTTTCCCGTGCCCGAACCCTCGCCGTCCTCCACCCTTACTCCCAATTCTCACCATCGATCCCGATCCACCGCCGGAGATGTCGTGCAGCCCGTCCCAGACCGCCGCGACGGAGATGCAGTCCGCCCCATCCGTCGGCGTCCCTTCGCCGGCTCCAACTTGCTAGGTGGAGAACGTCGCCCGAAAGTTACGTCAACGCCGGCAGCAAGAGAGGGAGGCAACAGTGGCGTCGTCGTAGGGATGTTCGGACATGGTGGAGCAGTTGTCTCCTCCACAGCGCCTGAAACCCCGCACCCCTTCCATCCGAGCGCCAACGGGGACTACGCAGTTCGGCCCCATTGGGAGAGAAGGATTCGACGGCCGGCTTGGCCATCCCGGAGAGCTTTTCGCCCACGCAGATGCCGGCCGTCGACGTATGTCGCTGCAGCTTGTTCGGGCAGGCAACCCGGATGCAGTCAGAGCAGGTAGCAGCCCGGATGCAGGTGGAGCAGGACACTTTCCACCTGGAGCATGACGCATTTCGCTCGGAGCAGGTGCCCGCACAGTGACTGGACATATGAGGAAGAAAATGCGGACTGTAGCTGCGCGAAGGGATAAATAACAGACACGTCCGGTCAGTGACCGGGCGCGTCCGCGGACGTTTAGAAGGTCATATTTGCTAAGTCCGGTTGTCGATGCTCTTAGCATGTGCGTGGAAAGCTAGCGGTATGGCATGACAATCACAAGCTTCGCGTGCTCAGAAATGGAGTACGCCCGGCCGGGAAAGGTACAGGGGAGGCCAGGGACTATGTTTTCTTTCATACAATCCAAACATTGGATCAGGTTCCACTATCATAGATAATGGAACAAACCACCATCCCCAAAATGCGTCCACAGCGCGTGAAAAAAAAAATCAAACCCAAGGTTCACTCACAGGACCTCAGCCCAACCTCAAGGTTTCTAGAAACAGGAGGGGGGCACGCACACGCTATTAAAACACCCCTAGGCAAAATGATGAACAAGGACACACACATCCAGCCCAGAGATACAAAACAACCCCAGGCATCCAACTTTTCTTGATTTCACCGCAGGACATCATCACCATTTTTGTTATCTTCTTCAGCTTCTCGCATCATTTCATCCTCCTTGCCCGCGTCTTCATCCTGTTTACTTGCGGCCCGTCACATGCACTCCCAGAGCCGTTCATTGCAACAGGTTCGCACCATGTTCCGGCAGAGCTCGTTCGTCATCATTTTGGAAACCTGCCCATGTTCATCGTCATTTTGTTAATTAGGCCGGGGACTAATTTTTTTGCGGGGTAATTAACATGTGTATCTCGTGCCCGTGCGTCATGGCCAAGCTATCTATCTGGATAGCTGTTAATTAGAGCAAGCCGTACTGATCGACATGATTAGGTCCGTTTGCTGGTGGCTAGTCAGTCTCTGAGTTAATTATTTTGCGAAGCAGACGGCCGACGGCCGGACACGTACAAAGCGTTATTATCTGTTAATTGTCCAGTCATGTACGTACATACTCCACTCTGTATAGTTTCACCCTAAACTAGAGGAATAAAGTACATTTCCGAGGCCGGCTGGCAACAGAGACGCGCACAGAGAACAGCTGCGTAAGCTGAGCAGATAGCAATGCAGACAGATTAACTAACTAATTAGCGTCTGACCAAGGCGGGCGCTGCCGCCGGCGGTGAAAACGACGTGGTCTCGGTACGGGCTCCATGCATGAATCTGCCTGCCTGGAGGTTCAACACCGGCGGCCGTGTGAACGCACGCCTGCATCTGCATGGCTTGGCTGCCAACGATCTCCGGGCTTCTTGTTGCTGCGTACGGTGTCGCGACCGTCTCTTTCGGTCTCCGCGCGCGCGCGCCAGGCATTATTAGTCCGGTGAGACTTTGATGGTCTGATGATACATTCGCCCACGGCATGCAAAGCTCGGACCCGCAATTTCCACAGCTAGCAGGCACGTACTCCCTCCGTTTCTAAATATAAGTTTTTGTAGAGATTTCACTATAGACTGCATATGAAACGAAATGAATGATCTACACTCTAAAATGCATCTATATACATCCGTATGTGGTCCATAGTAGCATCTCTATAAAAGACTTATATTTAGGAACCGAGGGAGTAGTATATATACAGGTCATGTTCATGCATGCTCAGTGCCATTTTTTGTTTTTTTGCGGGGTCTGTGTGCCATTTCTTTCTCCCACGTTCCTGTCCTGTCCAGGGTGCGCACTCGATTTGCCTCACCGGTGCTCAGACAGCATCCCAAAGAAGTCAAGAAACAAAGCAAAGGATCTCGCATGAGATTCTTCACTATTCCTCCAGTGCTTTTTACGAACGAACGCCATCAATCACGTGCTTAATTAGTTTTTTTTTTGCGGGTGAAAGAGATATCCTATGACTCACGGTGGTGCAAAATCGTTCGTACACAGAGTTACAACTTCATCAGTACTAGCACCCAGCCATACGCAAGTTCGGGATGTAGCACGGCCATATCTCGCCGGCTCATGGCTGGGCCTATTCTGTGCACGCTTGATAGAAGTAATAGCAATCTCCCTGTCCTCAGAAATCAAGGATTTAATCTCACCAATCAAAGGCATATACCTCAAACGATCACTAGCCGGGTCTTGGATCATTTTGACCGCATCGGCACAGTCGAGCTCGACGATGATAGGTTTGGTCGTCCATTGAAGGGCCAACTGGTGGATCCCTTCTCTGCACGCTTCAAGCTCCGCTTGGGCATTATCACATATACGCAACTCACGGCACGCCGAGAAGATGATGGCACCAACTTCGTCGCGAAGTATCACATGCCCGCTCCAGCACTCCCATCCGCCATCAGGAAGGACCCGTCCGCATTCAGCTTTGCCCAGTCCTTCGGGGGTGGATTCCATCTCAGCTCAGGCTCAGCCGCCACCAGAGACACATGTTGGCCACCTGTCCAACGCATGACATGGGATGTTGCATGATCATTTCCCCCTTTTCCATGTCTCCCTTGGGGTGTTGCTGGATGCAAAGCAAGAAAGAAATATAGCTTTGGAGAAAGTGCCTAGATGCTTCGGTTGTGGGGGCGTTCTTCCCATGGGTGATCTCATTTTAGACATGCCATGATCTCCATAGAGTCATTAGGAGCACCATTCTCGTCGTGTCAGGGAGTGCATGTATCAGGTCCAGAAGCCATTCAGGTCTTGTGTTGCGAACAATATCAATCTCTGGCAGTGGCCAATCTTCCGCCATAGCTCGCCACAGTTCCTTCGACCGCGGGCACCTACAAAACGTATGTAAGGTATCCTCGCATTCCATACCACACACAGGACAAATCTTAGAAACCTCGAGGTGTCTGGGGAATTTATTATCCCAAGTGGCCAGAGTATTCGACGCAACACGCCAAGCAAAGACCCATTCCTTTGAGAAAAAGGGTTTCCCCCAGCTTTGTATTACAAAGCAACCAACCGATACAACCGACGATAGGGGCAGGGACAGAAGCAGCACAAACACGCCCAAAAGAAAGGAAAGAGAAAAAAAAGAAAAAAAGAAATGCCGATAACTGCGGATCGACAAAAATGACGAAGCCTCGTGACCGCTGCGTCCACCGGAGATCGCCCACCAAGTTCCGAGACTCTGAAGCACTAGTAGAAAAGGGGGCAATGGTTCAGGCCAGGTCAGCCCATTAGTCCCGATTCGATTCAGAACCGAGACCAATGGGAGCATTTGACCCGGTTCGTGAGCCCCGGGGGCCGGCCGGGCCACGTCGGCCATTGGCCCCGGTTCGTCTGGACCTTTTGGTCCCGGTTGGTGGGACGAACCGGGACCAATGGGCCTCGCTCCTGGCCCACCATCATTGGTCCCGGTTGGTGGCATGAACCGGGACCAATGAGTTGCCTATATATACCCCTCGCCCGCGAGCAGAGCACTCCCAATGCTCTGTTTTTCCTGGCCGGCGAGGGGAGAGCTTTGTGGTGCTCTAGCTCACCTCCTATGCACACAAGGTATTCGATGGAATGCCCGAGCCACACTACTTAAGCTTTCTCCTCTCCAAGCTCCATTTTCCTCAATATTTGTCTAGGTTTAGCGGTCCGTCACGTCCCGTCCCCGTCTTCACCGCCGTCGATCGCCCGCGCCGATCTCGTCGCCGGCACCACCGTGGTGAGCCTCTTGTTCTTTTCTTCTTTCTAAAAGGAAAAAAATTATTACTTGTATGTTTATATAGATACTTGTATAATTTTCTTACTTTTATTATTGCATCTTATATAGTGCGATGGTTTTGGTATCCGCCCCCGTCGGCCCTCGTCCTGTCTATGATTCGGATATGGTATATATTATCTTTTCATAACTATTGGTTCATTTATTGTTTATGACAATTATGCCGACCAACGTGACATAGATTTTATTTATCTAGGAGGTTATGGAACCGGAAATTCCAACCGACCCTATTGTCGAGAGGTTAAATTTAGTTGAAGAAGAAAACAATTTGTTGAAGGAAAAAATAAGAAAAATTGAGGAGGAGAAGATGATATTGGAGTTGCATGTTGCGGATGTCGTCGATGATCACAAGATCAAGATGGATGCAATGCGCTTGAAGATTAGAAAGATTAGAAAATATGCCATTCATACCGAGGCTTGGTATCATTATGCCGTTGGATCAGTTGTTACATTGGTTGCGATTATGATCACATTTGTTTTCGCATTGAAATGTTTTACATAGTTTCAATGTATGGTTTAATTAATTTAGATGCTCTGCAGAGCTTTATGTTGTTAGATGAGAACTATGTATGTACTTTGGTTTTAATGTGATGATGAACTTCTATTAATTTGGTCACTTAATTATCTATTCATGATGTTCTGTAATGCACGCAGATGAACCGGCAATGGATGTACGGCTCAAGACACACCTCGAGTACATTAAGGGCGTGCATGATTTTCTCGAAGTGGCTGAGGCAAACAAGCAGAATGATTTTATGTGTTGTCCATGCCCTATATGTGGGAATACAAAGTCTTACTCTGGCCGGAAAATCCTTCACACCCACCTGCTTTACAAGGGTTTCATGCCACACTATAATGTTTGGACGAGGCACGGAGAAATAGGGGTTATGATGGAGACGGCGAAGAAGAAGAGTACGATGACAACTATGTGCCCCCTGAATACGGTGATGCTACTGAAGATCAAAACGAATCAGACGATGTGCACGATGATGCTGCAACGGGCGAAACTGCTGAAGATCAAGAGGAATCAGACAATGTGCCCGATGATGATGATCTCCGCCGGGTCATTGTCGATGCAAGGACGC
Organism: Triticum aestivum; assembly: GCF_018294505.1. NCBI lineage: Eukaryota > Viridiplantae > Streptophyta > Magnoliopsida > Poales > Poaceae > Triticum > Triticum aestivum. The sequence goes on from NC_057813.1 coordinate 696,158,599, forward strand.
AATGTGAAAGTCAAAAGGAGAAGTTGAAGTTCGATCGCATGTTAGAGGACCACAAAAAAGGGTTGTACCCCAATTGCGAAGATGGCAACACAAAGCTCAGTACCGTACTGGAATTGCTGCAGTGGAAGGCAGAGAATGTTATGCCTGACAAAGGATTTGAGAAGCTACTAAAAATATTGAAGAAGAAGCTTCCAAAGGATAACGAATTGCCCGACAGTACATACGCAACAAAGAAGGTTGTATGCCCTCTAGGATTGGAGGTGCAGAAGATACATGCATGCCCTAATGACTGCATCCTCTACCGCGGTGCATATAAGGATCTGAACGCGTGCCCGGTATGTGGTGCATTACGGTATAAGATCAGACGAGATGACCCTGGTGATATTGACGGCGAGCCCTCCAGGAAGAGGGTTCCTGCGAAGGTGATGTGGTATGCTCCTATAATACCACGGTTGAAACGTCTGTTCAAAAACGGAGAGCATGCCAAGTTGATGCGATGGCACAGTGAGGACCATAAGAAAGACGGGAAGTTGAGAGCACCCGCTGACGGGTCGCAGTGGAGAAATATCAAGAGAAAGTACTGGGATGAGTTTGCATGTGACCCAAGGAACGTATGGTTTGCTTTAAGCGCGGATGGCATTAACCCTTTCGGGGAGCGGAGCAGCAATCACAACACCTGGCCCGTGACTCTATGTATGTATAACCTTCCTCCTTGGATGTGCATGAAGCGGAAGTTCATTACGATGCCAGTTCTCATCCAAGGCCCTAAGCAACCCGGCAACAACATTGATGTGTACCTAAGGCCATTAGTTGAAGAACTTTTACAGCTGTGGAATGGAAACGGTGTACGTACGTGGGATAAGCACAAACAGGAGGAATTTGACCTAAAGGCGTTGCTGTTCGTGACCATCAACGATTGGCCCGCTCTAAGTAACCTTTCAGGACAGACAAACAAGGAATATCACGCATGCATGCACTGTTTACTTGACACCGATAGTATATACCTGGGAAGCTGCAGGAAGAATGTGTACCTGGGCCATCATCGATTTCTTCCGACTAACCATCAATGTCGAAAGAAAGGTAAACATTTTAAAGGCGAGGCAGATCACCGGAAGAAGCCCGCCATGCGTACCGGTGATCACGTACTTGCTATGGTCAATGATTTACACGTAATCTTTGGAAAGGGTCCCGGCAGACTAGCTATTCCGAGTGACGCTGGGGGACACGCACCCATGTGGAAGAAGAAATCTATATTTTGGGACCTACCCTACTGGAAAGACCTAGAGGTCCGCTCTTCGATCGACGTGATGCACGTGACAAAGAACCTTTGCGTGAACCTGCTAGGCTTCTTGGGCGTGTATGGGAAGACAAAAGATACAGCTGAGGCACGGGAGGACCTGCAATGTTTGCACGAAAAAGACGGCATGCCTCCAAAGCAGTATGAATGTCCTGCCAGCTATGCTCTTACCAAAGAAGAGAAGGAAATCTTCTTTGAATGCCTGCTTAGTATGAAGGTCCCGACTGGCTTCTCGTCGAATATAACGGGAATAATAAATATGGCAGAGAAAAAGTTTCAGAACCTAAAGTCTCATGACTGCCACGTGATTATGACGCAACTACTTCTGGTTGCATTGAGGGGGCTTCTACCGGAAAACGTCCGATTAGCCATTGTGAAGCTATGTGCATTCCTCAATGCAATCTCTCAGAAGGTGATCGATCCAGAAATCATACCAAGGCTAAGGAGTGATATGGTGCAATGTCTTGTCAGTTTCGAGCTGGTGTTCCCACCATCCTTCTTCAATATCCTGACGCACGTTCTAGTTCATCTAGTTGACGAGATTGTCATTCTGGGCTCCATATTTCTACACAATATGTACCCCTTTGAGAGGTTCATGGGAGTCCTAAAAAAATATGTCCGTAACCGTGCTAGGCCAGAAGGAAGCATCTCTATGGGCCATCAAACAGAGGATGCCATCGGGTTTTGCGTTGACTTCATTCCTGGCCTTAAGAAGATAGGTCTCCCTAAATCGCGGTATGAGGGGAGACTGACTGGAAAAGGCATGCTTGGAAGGGACTCAATAATATGCAGGGACGGATATTCTTGGTCTCAAGCACACTACACAGTTCTACAGAACTCTACCTTGGTGACCCCGTATGTCGATGAACACAAGAACAGTCTGCGCTCCAAACACCCGGAGCAGTGCGACGACTGGATTACATGTGAACACATCAGGACTTTCAGCAGTTGGTTGGAAACACATCTCAGAGGTGACAACACTGTTTGTGATGAGCTGTACTTGTTGTCCAGGGGACCATCTTTGACTGTATTGATTTGGAAAGGATACGAGATAAATGATAATACATTTCACACGATTGACCAAGATCAAAAGAGCACCAACCAAAACAGCGGTGTCCGCTTTGATGCAACAACCGAGAGGAGAAAGGACACATATTATGGTTACATAGTGGATATATGGGAACTTGACTACGGACATGATTTTAAGGTCCCTTTGTTTAAGTGCAAATGGGTCAATCTGTCAGGAGGCGGGGTACAGGTAGACCCATAGTACGGAATGACAACAGTGGATCTGAAAAATCTTGGGTACACTAACGAACCGTTCGTCCTAGCCAATGATGTGGCACCGCAGAAGCTCTGGGACTGCTGAAGGAGCTGCGATATACATACCCGAAAGTAAGTACTACTGGCTAGCTAGTTGCGCATATCTCCCGTTGATTCTATAGCTATACTTTCATCAATGCCATTTAATTATAATGCTTCATTATCAGTTTGATTGACCTCTATTTCTCGTAAAGTGCTTGTGGCAAGAACAAGGGAATGATTTCTGTGAATACTACATGTGCGAGTTCATCCACAACGCGACTTTGAAAATAAGTGGGACTAATCTAAAAGACAATATGAAGTGCGTAAGCAATAATATTCACAATTTCATTTTATTACACCACCATTTCTGTTGAGTTTCATTCATATATATGTATTAATTAACCCCTTCTTCAAATTAAACGTGGCAGATGCGGAATGAACTCCTAGAACTAGATCGCATGAAAGCAATTCAAGAGGAATTGGCGGGATTCTTTCTTGACCACGTCATCAATAAAGCATGAGAATACCATGTGCAAGTTGATTTCAATTGCCAGGGGATTGTAATTAAGAGATCTTACATATTGTATATGTATGTAGCCAGTAGCGTCGGATAGATAATACGAAAACTTGTTGTTCGACCAATCTCTCGGAGAAGGAGAGGTCGATCGATCACTTCTCTCGGTATGCATGACGAACTTCTGTACTTAATGGTTCCCTTCATTTTCTTACTAGCTAGCGTGTCGAGGGCCTCTCTATGTATATTACGTAGCGTCGACCAAGAACGGACATAAGAGAGGACACTTCTCTCTATTAAATAATTAGCTAGCTAACACAATATATGAAACACCTAAATTAACCCCCCAAAACCCCCAACCCCCCCCCTTCAAAAAAACAAAAACACCAGCCACTGGAATGCTGACGCGTGGAGGCCTTTTGGTCCCGATTGGTGCCTCCAACCGGGACCAAAGGCCCCCCTGCCTGGGCTCGGCGCACCGGCCACGTGAAGGCACATATGTCCCGGTTCGTGTTTGAACCGGGACTAAAGGGGGGAGGTATTAGTAACGACCCATTAGTCTCGGTTCATGAACCGGGACTAAAGGCCCTTACGAACCGGGACAAATTCCCCCTTTTCTACTAGTGAAGTGCCGGTACCCAACAACACCTCCAAGAAGGGACGCGACGATGACGACGTTGCTGCCAAGGGTTTCCCCCGGGACACGGCGAGGAGAGAGGAAGGGTAGCCTCGACGCCCTCCAGGAAGGTCCGGCGGCACCCTCAGGCGCCCCCGCGTCGGTGTCGGCCAAGCCAACAGAGATTTCTCCCGATACCAGCCTCTACCTCAGGCACTCCGGAGCTCGCCACCAGACCGACCACCTCCCTGCACCAACACGGACACGAAACTTCCCATGCTGTCTCACCACGGCACCGCGAAGATGGTCTGCACAATGGAGAAGAGGAGCCGAGACAAGGGCAACAGCACCGTCGGCATACGGGAGGGCCCCACCTCCACCGTCCAGGACGGTAGCTGACCGGACGCCATGGCAGGACCTTACCGGGCCCGTGGCCCCACAGGCCCGGACAGCTCCCGCCTCCGCGCAACAGCTGGTACGCCGTCGACGTCGCTGTCCCAGTCCAAGCCGCTCCCCTGCCTCCCCATACAGAGAGCGTCGCGGTCGCACCAGAGCCGACCCGCAAGAACCCAGAAGGGATCATACGGGCCCAGATCTGGGCCGGGGGCGCGCCCCCGGCCGGCCAGCACCATCGGACCACCCCGGTGCCAAGAGGCGGCACCACCACGGCGAGCACCGCCAGCCTCCACACCAGGACGTCGGACCGCCACCGGCCGAGGCGCACCGCCGCCGGCCATCACCGCCCGAGCAGGGGAGGACCGCACGTGGGGAAGGGAAAGCCCACCGCCGCCAGCATCACGCGGCCGAGGGCCGGCGGCGCAGGCTGACGGCGACGGGAGGAGGAATGGGCGCGGGGAGGGGCTGGAGGCGCGTGGAGGAAGGGCCCCCGACCGCCTCGCTCGGGGAGGCGGCGCGAGGGTACGGGGGCGTGGAGGAGGGGTGGGGGAGGAGAAGGGGAACTGGGGAGGAGGGGGCTGGCGGCTCCGGCAGGCTCCGGCCGCGGCTGCGGTGGCTCCGCGCGGGGGAGCCGCCGGCGGCGGGGGGGGGGGGGGGGGGACCCTAGGGAGCGGGGGAGCGGGAGGAGGTGCTCGGGCAAAAAACTACTCCCTCCGTTCCTAAGTATAGGTATTTCTAGAGATTTCAACAAGTGACTACATACGGAGCAAAATGAGTGAATCTACACTCTAAAATATGTCTATATATATCCGTATGTTGTAGTCCATTTAAAATCTCTAAAAAAACTTATATTTAGAAATGGAGGGAGTAGTTATTAAGACCCATTCCTTTCGGGGAGCAGGGCACCCGTATATAATCTTCCGGATGACGCGACGACCTGGTCATGAAAGCCACGGAAGGACGTGCTTAATTAGTTGATCCACGTACTCGATTTTATAATCAAGTGAGTGGATCCGTGCTGAACCAACTGGTTACCAGTAGTACTTGTTTTGGACTAACGCGAGGAAGACACCTTGGGTACGACTTACTTTTGCGTTTCATGAGTGAGTCTCGATTGGAAAGAAAGAAAGGCTGGCTTTGGCTTTGGTTTTGGGAGTTAAACGTGGCGCCATGGAGGGAGCTAGTCAAGGTCTGCCACAAAGTCACCACCGGCCACTAGTAGAAAAGAAATGAGAGGTGGAGCCTACTCCACTAGTCTGTTCGGCGATGCATGCATCTTCGACCACAAAGGCGATGGCCAAGTCAAGATTCCCCACCGCCACGGAGTCCGGTTGGGCTCGTACGCTCCGGCACCGCGCAAGGGAGAGGGGGGCGGCTACGGATGCTTGATTAGGTCCACGGCGACATGACCTTGCCGATCGAGTAGGCTGGCTGGTCTTGCTTTCAGCTCGGCCTCTGACTTTGCCTTAGCTCTTTACGCTCAGCATGTCCTCTGTTTACATGTTGACGGCCCTGCTTCGCCCTAGGAGCGGCCCGGCAAGGCGCGCGTGTTTCACGTGCCAGCAAACGCTTTCACTGCGCCAAATATATGACATTCTTTTACCCTATGAAGTGGCAATTATAATCGGGCACCGCTACCCATCAGACTACAGATACTTGCTTCTATCAGACTGGTGGCAAGCCGTCCGATCCTGTGCAGGGAGGACGTCTGATCTGGGCCAGGAAGGCATGGAAAGGGGGCGGTTGGGTCGGGGGCAATTAACTGGGGATAATAAAAACTAGATGACGAGAGATTATTGGAGACGGGGATCTCAGCCGTGAATGAAAATAAGGTCAACGTATCGCGAGCGGTCTGACGATGGTTTCCCTCAAGACTACCGACAGGAAGAGTTTCCCATTATAGTCGGTTTCAGTTTATAATGAACTCTCTAGAGCAGTTAATACTGTCAGATAAAAGAAATATCTATGAGATCAAGTGTTGTTGATCCGATCCACCTGTCAGCCAACTGACATAGTGCCCGCCATAAAAAATTATAATCATTAAAATAAATCATAAATCATTTACCGGATTCAGGATTTAGTTAACTTACCAACGGAAAATATAATACTACATGGTTATAGTGTTATCCAAATGATTGAGCCTTTTTTATGGTATCCAAATGATTGAGTTATTGGTAAATTCGCTTGACTGCACAATAGGAAAAGGCTAAGGATTGCTTTTGGTCGACCGACCCGTGCTGCGTCAGTTGCATGCGCGCCCTCGGATAGCGCTTAGATTCGCGTTGGATCCCTTCAAGTGGGGGTGCCACGTAGGTTGTTTGGCCCCATGCATCACTTGCCCGCGCGAACTTAGAGCATCTCCAGCCGCGCCCAAGAAAGGCCTCCCAAGGCGATTTAATTGTGCCGGCGCCGAAAAAACGGCCCAGTCACGGCTCCAGGACGCCGAATTCCGCTGGCCCGGACCGTTTTTGCGCCCGGCGCTCGCAGGCCGAACCCGGCACACTGGGGGGCGCTCGGGGGCTCCCACGCAAGCGAAAAGTGTTCCTGGGGCCACATTGACAGGCAAAAAGTCAATCCACCCGGCCAGATTCGCCCTCCTTCCCTCCGCGCTCGGCCGCCACCCTGCACCACCCTGCCGATCCCGGCGCCGACCACCGCCCATCGCAGCCAGGTAGATCGTCTCCAGCCTAGGAAAAGAAGGAGCGTCGCCGAGGCAACCTCTTCGCCGCCGCCCCGACACCTTTTCCGGCGCTCTGGCCGCGCAGGGCCTGTATGCCGGCGGGCTTGCGCCCACCTCATCCACAAGGTGTTCGGTGAATTGCCCAGCCCGACGATGGACTCCGAAGATGAGGAGGCGCTCGCGGCGTTGCTAGATGAGGAAGCGGAAGTCGACTTCCAGGAGCAGGAGCATCTCATGGTGCTCGCCGCCCTCGCCGGCCTGCTCGCGAGCAGTGAGAAGCCGCGGCGAGGTGGCTCGGCGCTTGGGCGGGTGAAAGCACAAGTGCTCCCTAGGTGGTTTTGGTAATTAATGTCAACATATCTCTTGTTGGACTAACACTTTTATCTAGTATATTTCAGACAAGTTGAACAATGGAGTGGCATGGACTAAAAGATGTGGAAACTCCTTCAAGATGCTAAGGATAAAGGATTGGCTCAGCTTCAAGCTCAAGACTCTTCATTTTATATTTTAGTGATCCAAGATCACATTGAGTCTATAGGAAAGGCCAATACTATCAAGAAGGGATGAGGTGTTGCTTAATGAGTTTCTTGCTTCACAGTGCTTAGTGATATGCTCCAAAGCCCTCAACTACTTTCCCACTTCCACACATATGACCTAAACCTAAAGTCAAACTCGGCCCCACCGATTCTTTCTATCCGGCGCCATCGAGTTCAGTTGTCATAGCCACTGCCACAAACCCTAGGCAAATCGGTCTCACCGATAGAGATCTCGGTCTCACCGAGATGGGATTGTAATCTCTCTGTGTATGTCCATTATCAAAATCGGTCTCATCGAGTTTGAGCAATTGGTACTACCGAGATTACAATGCAAACTCTCTGGTTAACTTATTACCAAAATCGGTCCCACCGAGTTTGAGTAATCGGTCTCACCGAGTTTGCCTTACCAACTCTCTGGTTAGCTAATTACCAAAATCGGTCTCACCGAGATTACGTTATGCCCTAACCCTAACCATATCGGTCCTACCGAGTTGCATATCGGTCCTATCGAAAATCCTAACGGTCACTAGATTTGCTGAATCGGTCTGACCGAGTTTCTCAATTCGGTCCCACCGAGTTTGGCAAGTTGTGTGTAACGGTTAGATATTGTGTGGAGGCTATATATACCCCTCCACCTCCTCTTCATTCGTTGAGAGAGCCATCAGAACAAACCTACACTTCCAACTTACCAGTTCTGAGAGAGAACCACCTACTCATGTGTTGAGGCCAAGATATTCCATTCCTACCATATGAATCTTGATCTCTAGCCTTCCCAAGTTGCTTTCCACTCAAATCTTCTTTCCACCAAATCCAAATCCTGTGAGAGAGAGTTGAGTGTTGGGGAGACTATCATTTGAAGCACAAGAGCAAGGAGTTCATCATCAACACACCATTTGTTACTTCTTGCAGAGTGGTGTCTCCTAGATTGGCTAGGTGTCACTTGGAAGCCTCCGACAAGATTGTGGAGTTGAACCAAGGAGTTTGTAAGGGCAAGGAGATCGCCTACTTCGTGAAGATCTACCGCTAGTGATGCAAGTCTTTCGTGGGAGACGGCCATGGTGGGATAGACAAGGTTGCTTCTTCGTGGACCCTTCGTGGGTGGAGCCCTCCGTGAACTCGCGCAACCGTTACCCTTCGTGGGTTGAAGTCTCCATTAACGTGGATGTACGATAGCACCACCTATCGGAACCACGACAAAAATATCCGTGTCTCCAATTGCGTTTGAATCCTCCAAAACCCTTCCCTTTACATTCTTGCAAGTTGCATGCTTTACTTTCTGCTACTCATATACTCTTTGCATGCTTGCTTGTTATGTATTGTGAATGTTAAAGTTGTGCCTAAACTCCACTTAAACTTAAAGAAGTTAAAAACTGCAACTTTGGTACTTAGTGTCTAATCACCCCCCCCCCTCTAGACACCTCTTCTCAAGGTCCTACAGCGGGTGAAAGCAAAGAACCGGCATCGTCTGGAAGGCTACTGCATGCTTTACTCGGACTACTTCGCCGACGCTCCATTGCACGGTGAGAAAACATTTCGGCGCCGTTATCGGATGAGCCAAAAACTTTTCCTCCGGATTGTGAACTCTATCCGGGAGTTCGACAGCTACTTGAAGTCCAAGAAGGATTGTACCGGCACACTTGGATTCACCTCGATCCAGAAGTGCACGACAGCTATGAGGATGCTTGCATACGGAGCTCCCGGTGATTCACTCGACGACTACGGGTGCATGGCCGAGTCCACCACCATTGAGTGTTTCTACAAGTTCTGCAGGGCAGTGGTGGCAGTGTTTGGACCGCAGTACTTGCGAACACCCAATGCGGAAGACACTGCTCGGATCCTAGCACAGAATGAAGCAAGAGGATTTCCTAGGATGCTTGGAAGCATCGACTGCATGCATTGGAAATGGAAGAACTGTCCATTTGCTTGGCAGGGGTTGTACAAAGGCGCCAAAGGCGGTTGCAGTGTGGTGCTTGAGGCAGTGGCCACACAGGACCTCTGGATTTGGCACTCTTTCTTTGGGATGCCAGGAACTCACAATGACATCAACGTCCTGCAGTGGTCCCCAGTCTTTGCCAAGCTTGTTGAAGGTCATTCTCCTTCGGTGAACTTCGAGGTCAATGGGCGGTAGTACAACAAGGGGTACTATCTAGTTGACGGCATCTATCCGAGATGGTCGACATTTGTGAAGACCATCTCAAACCCTGTGCCAGGAGGCAAGAACGCCTGGTTTGCGAAGATTCGGGAGGCTTGCAGGAAGGATGTCGAGCGGGCATTTGGTGTGCTCCAATCTCGATTTGCTGTTGTCCGGTACCCTGCTCAGACCTGGTCGAAAGATCAAATGTGGGATATCATGACTTGCTGTGTCATCTTGCACAACATGATCATTGAGAGCGAGCAGGAAGAGCCAGTGTTTGACACTGAACCATATTACTTGCAGGGTCCTCTTGCCCAAGTTGATCACCATCTACTGGCAAACTGGACTGACTACCTCAATATGCGTCAGGAGATCCGAGATCCACAGGTGCATCAAGAACTGCAACACGATCTGGTGGAGCACCTATGGAGGCTCAAGGGCGAGGCCGGGAATGGAGATGAAACTTGAGTTTTTATTTGTTAAACGATATAATTTGTAGTGAACTATTTGATTTATGTGATGAAACAAGCCGAAAATACGCCGAACTATGTGAGGAGCTAATTGATTCCTATTTGTTTGTGCAAAATTCACGCTGAAACCCGCCGAACCGGCCGAATATGGACCGATTCACGCAGTTATCGGGCCGTTTCTAGACATATTTGGGCCGAAAGCTGGGCTGAATTCGGCGACTGGGGGCGACCTGGGGGCAACGGCTGGGTGCCGAACCGCCCCGAGCGCTGATTTTATCGCCGGCGCACCCCCAGGACGCTCTTTTTCAGCGCCCAGGGGGGTCGAACGGCTGGAGATGCTCTTATCCTATCAGGTGAGGGTGGCTCTGTCCTCGATCTCCTTCCTTTGTCTTTCTCCGGTGTCTCTTGCTCCTCTTTTCTCCTTTGCGCCATGGGGGACGGGATCACCAAGGGGCAGTCCGGGCATAGACGGATGGGATGCTGCAAGCTTACTCCCTTCTTCCCTCTCCTCCTTACTCATGTGTCCATATCAGGGAACCGTGCCAAACCAGAAGCCAATGGGCAGAGGCCCTGGCGAGCACCGCGAGCCGAGATGCTACGACCAGTAGTTTGGAGCTGTTGGGAATGTGCCCGATGTCTACTGCAACCGATATCGAAGCATTCTGGACTCAGATTCTTGGCTTCGCCATGGCTGACGCCGCCACGAGCTGAGACCGTGTCTTGTTTTGCTGCAACCAACACCATGGGGAGTTGGCACCGGCTGCTTGAAAGCTGCGATGGCTTGTGGTAGTTTGCTGGAATCGACGGTGCGGGGAGCTGCAACCAATAGAACGTAGTAGGGAAGGGCAGTATTTTTTGGAACCGTGCATCGGTTTTTGCTAGAATCAACAACGTGGATAGCTACATCCGACAAGTTTTCTTGCTGCAATGGCGATGCGACCATCGCGGGGGAGCTGCATCATTGGGTTTGCTGGAACCTACAACACGAATAGCTAGCCCCCGACAATAGATCTTGCTACAACCAGCGGTGCAACTAGCACAATTGGCAGTTGCATCGACTTTTTTTTCTTCTGGCGGCGAGCTATGATCGGTGGCGAGGCAGTGAGCTGGGACCGGTGAAAAAAGTTATTGCGACCCGCAACAGAGATGCCTCAACGAGCGACACTACGACAATGACGACAGCAAGCCGCAGCGAGCCTTGGCAATCTGCGAGCGAGGATGCTGGCCAGGTACAACGGTCGGGGACAACAAAGACAATGGAGAAAGGTGGCCGTGAGATTTGGAGGACGAAAAATAGATGAAAACATAGTTCTGGAAGAGGCGTGATCCAATGGTGTGGAAGGGTCCCAATCCTACGGCCGCGTTGCGATATGGTGAAAGTTGGGCCAGTTGACTGGCGCCTAGCGTTTTCTGTTGGAAAAACTAATGATTGAAAAGGCCATTACGGTGAACCAATATGTGGTTGAGATGGTTAGGTGGACAGTGGTATCCCCAACCCACCAGGGTTCAAATCCTGGTGCTCGCATTATTCCTGGATTTATTTCAGGATTTCTGACAATGCGCTTTCAATGGGAGGAGACATTCCCATCGACGACGAGGTGCCTACGATGACTTCGTAAATCTCAAGATGATATGCCGGCTCAGTTTTTCGAAGGTGCTCATAGAGGTAGGGTGTGCGTGTGTGCGTTCATACGGGTGAATGTATGCGCGTGTATATGAGCGCTTGTGTCTGCTAAAAAAAGGCCATTACGTGAACTCTTCCTCGGGGCTGGCCATTAGGATGGCTATCACTTTATTAATTGAGGGATAAATCTGTTCCGCATAATGGATTGCCTGTTATCTATCTTGCCAATGCTAATCGAATCTTATCTTCTGACCGGTGAGCTATTTTTTCCAGGGGTTTTCCAGGTGTGTCGTTCATGCATGCTTTTATGCAGATATGCTACAACACGTACTAAACGTGTAGGATAAACGTGGCTACCTGGAGATTCGATGCACCGATCCATGCACGTGCATGCATCACACTGAACTTGGACATGATACTCTTTGCTTAACTCAGAAGGGATCCGAGCAACGACCCCCAAAACACAGTAATACTAATCAGAGGTTTTCCAACTCGCCCCTAGTTCACACGTGCAAGCAAACAAGTGTGTACGTGCAGTTCGTGACGCAAGAGATCGGCATCTTTCCACCAGAATGAGGTCATTTTAATTAGTGTTGGATCAGGCTGACTTTAATTAGGATAGTACATACTAATTAGTTTGGTGAATATGTAGGATATAGGAAATTAGGAATATACTTGCAAATTAATTGGCCTGCAAAGAAAAGAAATACATACCAGCACACATGCATGAACCTTTCTGTTTCTTGTTCATTGTTTCGAGAATGTTGAAGAACGCCAACTTCGCCGCTTACTGTATTTTTTATGAAAAAATATTCGTTGCTTTTGATGCGGTCTTGCTTGCATTGTCACTAGAAATCGGGAAATACAGCACCGGTCCAAGAGAGATGTCTGAAACAAGCAGATGTCATGCATAGACCAGGTAGTATACTACTCGCATACCGGCGCACATATTAAATCAGTTAAGTATGTCCGGTGGATGAAGTCTATGGACTGCATACATACATAGTTAATTAACTAATCAAAAGTGACGATCCAATCAACAAAAGTGACCTGGTCTCAGTGATTTCCAGATCATCGGCTTGCCCATTCTCAGCTACTAGCATCACACAAGTTGCCGGCTGCGTACATGGCCAGTTTGGCTACATGCATAGGTGCACAGAGATCAAGCCAAATTTTGTTTTGACGGGAATACACTAGGTCCCGCCTTCTGAGAGTTCGTTCGATTTTGTATATTGGTTCGGTCACTGCGTACCAATTCTTCTGCTTAATACCACGTCAACTCAAGGTCTTGGTTCGTGCTGGGTCCAGGTTCAGTGTAAATATCGAGGCAGATTCGAAGTTGTAGGTTCTAGCCCAGCTGACATCACATGTGTGGGAACCGGGAAGAAAGAGCATATTTGGAATATAGAATCAGTTCAAAAAGCTCGCACGGGATAGAGAAAAAATGGAATCGTTAACTGGGGCCCACGACTAAAGTCCATGTCGAAGGACTTTTTTTTGAAATTATGATGATTTTTATAGCAAATTCGAAAACTATACACCCTAATGGAGAAAAATCAAAAGTATCACCCCGTCGGCCTCCTGTTGGCCGAAAAGGGACTTTTCGGCCGCTTGTTGGCCGAAGAGGGACTTTTCGGCCAACTGTTGGCCAAAAAGGACTTTTCGGCCAACCGTTGGCCAAAAAATACTTTTCGGCCAACAGTTGGCCAAAGAGTCCCTCTTCAGCCAACAGTCGCTCTATTTTTATAAAAATTCATATCAAATAGGATTTTTAGTATTTTAATTTGATTCTTTTTGCATTAGATTAGAAATTTTATGAAGTTTCTGTAGGTATGAAGTTTGACTAGATTTGAAAGTTTGAATTTGAATTTTCATGAATTTTCTCAAATCACTAGATTGCCTATAATTTGAGCTAGGAGTATTCTTTTTAGATGATTCTTTTTGCTACTGGTTCTTTGTGACTTTGTTTATCAATAGTAATTAATTGGTGAATTCTAGGATTATTTAAAATTAGGTTTTTACGCCATTCTTTTCCTCCATTTTCTCCCGCCATTTTATTTCCCGCCATTCTCTCCCTCCATTTTCTTTCCCGCCATTCTCTCCCGCCATCTTCTTTCCCGCCATCTTCTTTCTCGCCATCTTCACTTCTCAACTTATAAAACGAGCCTCATGGTGTCCACGATCATAGATAACATCGTCTGACACGGTCTGTGTCTCCTGCGTCGGTGCTGCTGGTGGAGTGTGAAACACTGTCTGAGACAAGTCATAAGTGTTTGCAGCTTCGTCATCATCATCGGAGAGTGTTTCACACCTATGACTTCTCTCACACAGTGTTTCACACTCCACATGAAGGCAGCATCGTCATCCTCCGTCGATGCAACACTCCTTAGTGTGGCGGGAGAGAATGGCGGGAAAGAAAATGGCGGCAAAGAAAATGGAGGGAAAAAGATTGCGGGAAAGTATTTTTTTTTCATGTATAAAACGGCAATGGTTGTACAGGATTTACAAGGCACTTTTAAATATAAACTCCTATGAAGCTCAAAACAGTTTTCTAGTAGGATAAAAGAAATAAAATACAAAAAAATACTACAAATAAAATAGATACTGATAACTAAACATAAACAAAAAGAATATGTCAAAAAAACTAAAGAATTTTTTAAAGCAATTAATATTAAAAGAAATAGCATAAAACCTATAAAACACTAAAATAGAACTGTTTTCATAAAAACCTAATTTTAAAATAGCATAAAACCTATAAAATTTGCCAATTAATTACTACTGATAAACAAATTCACAAAGAACTAGTAGCAAAAAGAATCATCTAAAAGAATACTCCTAGTTCAAATTATAGGCAATCTAGTGATTTGTGAAAATTCATGAAAATTCAAATTCAAACTTTCAAATCTAGTCAAACTTGATATCTACATAAACTTCATAAAATTTCTAATCTAATTAAAAAAGAATCAAATTAAAATACTAAAAATACTATTTGATATGAATTTTTTAAAAAGTAGAGCAACTGTTGGCTGAAGAAGGACTCTTTGGCCAACGGTTGGCCGAAAAGTACTTTTTGGCCAACGGTTGGCCGAAAAGTGGCTGGAATTTCACATAGAGCGCCTGAAACACCGTTGAGCAAAGACAAAGGACTACAACTTCAAAACAAAACAGGTACTTCTGATTACGCTTCATATAAAAGACTTTGAGGTTTTTCTATCAGGCAGACTTCGGTAGCAGGGGCGGAGCCAGGATTTAGACATGGGGGGGGGGGGGGCGAGAAAGATAATAATCATTTCAGAGACACAACACAAAAATATAGTCTCGAAAGTAGAATTGATATGAATGAAAACATATGTTTGGTAATAACATAAGATTGAATTATCACGTAGAATAGGTTGCTCCTCATGTTGTATTCTCACTGATATTTGAGCTCAAAGCAAATGAGCTTGTAAAATGACTATTTTCCATGAAATACTCTCTCCGTCCCAAAATTCCTGTCTTAGATTTGTCTAAATACGAATGTATCAAGTAACGTTTTAGTATTAGATACATGCGTGTCTAGATAAATCTAAAACAAGAATTTTGAAACGGAGGGGGTAATAAACAAGAGGCGCAATCAGATTTCTAAACTATAATCTTACCTAATTAGTAAAATAAATCAATGGTTTGAATCGAATTTGTACTAATTCACATGGATTACTATTTACCAGTGGCGTACCTTGATTCCTTGGAACTTTATCTGTTGATGTGTGACGCCGGTATTACAGACCAGTAGATGCGATCTCTCTCAAAAATTCAATTGCCCTGGGAGTGTACTGCCCTCTGCTCCGTGCGGCTGTGCCACAACCACAACCACAACGGCGGAAGCCGCGAGAACGCCGAGAAGTGACGCTGCGACGGGCGACGGCGCAAGAACGTAGGGAACTAGTAGACCTAGCTAGAAGCCAGTAGCCACGAACATAATAATGGAAAGGATAGCAAATTAACTACTCGATTTGACGGCCGGATGTAGGGCTAGTTTGGATCGATGCCTGGCGCTCATGCCTGGTAAAAAGTGGTGCCTGGCCATGGCCTGGATGCGTGGAAATTATTGACTGGCCAGGCTAGCCTGGGAGCAACATGTTTGGTTCGTGTCCATAACCTGCGCAATAATCATCTCGCTTGTCAGTTCGTAAGAAGCTGCTGGCCCACAAGAAAAAATAGTATTAAAATCTCAGGCACAAGCCAGGCTACCGATGGAGCACGCCTGATCCAGGCTAATGAGTGTGCCTGGTGTTTCAGCCAGGCTAATGACCATACTACATGCTCCAGGCCAGGCTAGTGTCTGCCTGCCGTGGACATCAACCAAACAATCTCCAGGCTGATCTCAGGCAAGCTCCAGGCCAGGCAAATCTCTCCCAGGTCTCGATCCAAACTAGCCCGTAATCCTGACGCCTATGTATAACCTAGCGATCAGCGATGCTTTGGGCCTTTGGGCTGGGAAGTTGGCATGCTAGGCCATTAGCGCTAAATAAACGTATAACTACGACTATACGACAGGTCAGCCAGATATACATATACGTCTAAACTACTATACTTAGAACCTAACGAAACCTATTAGGGGGGTTAGGCGATGGGGGGTGTCTGACCCCTGCTCGCACCCCCCTGTCTCCGCCCCTGTTCGGTAGTACCTGCATTTTGGCAAACCCGGTTATAAAATGACTCTTCAGATGGTTCCAACAAATTATGCGTGAATTCAACCGGTGATGTGGTTCCATCAAATTTACTTTCTTTGCATGAGGGCTAGAATCTCTATAGCTTATTTGTGGAAATGTGTTTTATGAAATTCTGTGAGAAATTTGTAGGACCGTTTTTTAACGAAAGCTCATCAAGATGGTGGGGTACACCTCCCAGTTCATACAAGATTGAAAATTTAGCCTCTAACTTGCCATTCTCCTCAGTGGTAATTTTCCCATACTTTGAAACCAAACTCTTTCAAATCTATCATATGAAATTCTGTAAGAATTTACAGTCATTTTTCTCATTCCCTCACTATCATACACTGGACCATCAGGACATCTAAAACTTGATTAAGTTTTTTACTTCTTCTTTGATTCGCAGTTGCACGAAAAATAAATGGTGTTCCTGTCCCACTCAAGAATATCCATATCTCTATATGTCTGTCTGGCTTTGATTTTTTCTATCAATCAGACTTCGGTAAGATCCCTAAGGATATTATTGGTTTTAACTTTCTCCTCCTCAGAAAGTTTCTGAGTTTTAGTTGCATATTTAGGACATGTGAATTGTAAAGGTTTTCTTTATGAAACCTTGTCAAGAGGGCAAAGTGCTTGTGATTATGTTTCATATAGAAGGCTGGACTCGTTTGTAAAACAAAAGTTGGGTCGAAAACCATAATATCAATCAAAGGCGCAATTGATTAAGGAGCCTCTACGACAAATATACCACATTCACAACTTGAGTCATCCAAAACTCAATTATATTGGTATATTGCGTCTTTAATTTTCAGAAAGAAGGTTCGGTTGTAAATAGTTCGACATCCACAAAGTGATAAAAATGAATTCTTTTCGGTGTGCCAAATTTCTTCCTTGGCGCATCGAAAAGATGTAAGCTATCTCTCTTTTCTTTTTATCTAAGTCCATTCTACAAGGCATCTTATATTCAAATCTCAACTAGGCGACATAGGAAGACTTAGGTATCGATTTATATGTAAGAAAATCCAGGTGACTTAGATTTTGAAATGCCGGCAAAAAAGCACATATATCTTTTTTTTGCTCATTATTAAAGAAAATCAAGGCAGGCCGCATGTATTTTTCTTTGTTGGGGTGCCAAAATGTAAGCATGAAAGCATTGCTAGTTGTTGGCACGCGATGGCTCTCCTTGACCAAACGGAGACCCCAAGGAAACAAGCGCTCCAATCGATTCCCTCATGCTGATTGTCACCCACAAAAACAAATCCTTGTAGTACCACTTCTTGCCAGCTTCACTAAATATATTGTATCGCGGTCATGGCGACCAAAAGGCGACGCCGACGAACCCCGCCTCCTTCCTACCGAACCCCCACCCTCTCATGTCCCCTCCCCATCCTCTCTATAAATTGATGCCCACGACCACTTCTCTAGCTCATGCCCGTCTAGCTTCCCGGTCTTCTTCTTCGACTTCTTCCATTCTTGAGCTACTGCGAATTCAAGGAAGACATGGACGAGCAGTGGATGATTGGGCAGACTTCCCTCAGCCTCGGCCTCAACGTCGGCGGGCCGCGAGGCGCCCCTCCGGGGACCAGGGTCCTCGTGGAGGAGGACTTCATGTCCTCCAAGAAAAATCACGAGGTTGAGGCGCTGGAGGCCGAGCTCCGGCGAGTGGGCGAGGAGAACAGGAGGCTCAGCGACATGCTCCGCGCGCTGGTGGCCAAGTACGCCGACCTGCAGGGCAAGGTCAGCGGCATGATGGCGGTGGCCAACAACCACCACCAGTCGTCGACGACATCGGAGGGCGGCTCATCGGCCTCGGCGACCAGAAAGCGCGCCCGCAGCGACAGCCTCGACACGGCAAGCCGCAACCCTTCGCCGCCCCTCACCGCGGCCGGCGCCAGCGGCCGCTTCGCCGTAAGTGTCACCGTCGTTCCCGACCAGGCGGACTGCACGCCCCTCCACCAGCCCTGCAACAGCAAGCGCGTCCGCGCCGACGAGGTCAAGGCCAGCAGGGTCTCCAAGCTCTACGTCCACGCCGACCCCTCCGACATCAACCTCGTAAGTAACGAACACCCAGCAAACGTCCGTCCATCTTCTTCCTCGTGAGTATCGATCGCGACGATAGTTGTAGCCGCCAATTAGCTAATTAATTTGCGATTGATTTTGACGAGCAGGTGGTGAAGGATGGGTACCAATGGCGAAAGTACGGGCAGAAGGTGACCAAGGACAACCCGTGCCCGAGGGCCTATTTCCGGTGCTCGTTCGCGCCGTCGTGCCAGGTGAAGAAGAAGGTGCAGCGCAGCGCCGAGGACAAGACCGTGCTTGTGGCCACGTACGACGGCGACCACAACCACGCACCGCCGCCCAAGCAACAACGCTCTGGTGGCAGGAAGAGCGGCGACGCAGCCGCCGTCCGCGCATCACCGGCGCCGGTGATTGTCCAGCAGCAGCGGAAGCAGGAAGCTTCGACGGCGGAGCAGGTGGCCGATAGGAAGAACCTGGTGGAGCAGATGGCGGCGACGCTGACGAGGGACCCCGGGTTCAAGGCGGCACTCGTGTCGGCGCTCTCTGGTCGGATCCCTGTTGCCTGACCGGAAAGCTGCCAGCACAAGAGAATATACTCAGGAAAACATTTTTCAAGATAGTTGTGCTGCTGGAGTTGCAGCTAGCCCGGCCGGGCTCGAGCCTCGGCTCTCACTCGCGGAGCCTTGGGTTGGCCTCTTTTTTTTAAAGATAGAGGGCCGGTGAATTACTTGCACCTAAGGCGACAGCCCTGACAAGAGCGGCACCTCGACGGCCACGGCAACAACGGACGCAACCCTGACGAGAGCGGTGCCCGTTTGTGTACGAATGGCCCACGTGGGCGTCACGGTGGCTCCGTCGACCGCGGGTGCCCTAGGGAATGCCGCCACGCTCCCGCGGTCGCTCCGGCCGATGCTGTCCCGCCGGTCGCCACCCCGAAACCAATGGAGATCATCGACTCGACGAGCTCCTCTGAAAACTTCTTCTGATCCGAGGAAGATCACGGGGACGATGGTGGCACGACGTTTGCATTCATCCACGACGTAGTGAATATTTTTTGCAGTTCATCTACATGTAAACTGGTGAATTGTTTGTAAAATAGTGAGCGTATGAACTGATGTTGAAATTTCTGCTGCAAAATTAGACAATTTATGGTAAAATTAGTCATCTGTCTTCAACATATGCTTCTGGGCGTGTGAGAATTTAGGATGAATTTTGATATCTGCGGCTTACTTAACGTATCGCACACGGCTTACAACCGCAAATTGTGTGCGATGATAAATCATGGGAATATTCATAGGTATGCACATAATGTTCTGGAAATATCGAATGAATCCGAAAAATAGCCAAAAAATGAAATATAGCTTAAAATGTTGAGTCCTTCATTTCGCATGGGGCTGTAATTCGTATTCGAATTACGCCCGAACAATGCACAGAAATGCATATAATGTCATGAAAATATTAAATGAACCATGAAAATGCAAAACAAATTGGCATAAAAATTAAAATGGTATGTGGTGACTGAAGAAATTGCTTCAAGGTGTTATTTGGTTATTATTTTATTTGATAGGGCAAAAAAGGCTTAATATACACTCGTTTTTGAAACGAACCATATGCGATGAACCGCAATATACGGCACACATATTTCTAGTTTTCTATCTTAGCAGCAACCCACCTTGATTTTTTTTAAAGCTACCCGCCTTGAGCGACATAAAAATTTGTGGTTCCATGGGTTTTTGTTATGTCATACACAACTATTATGTTTCGACCTTGTGCGATCTTTGTTGCTCCCGTGTTGCTTCAATTCTTATACCCAAATTTTCAGTATCCCTTACATTTCAACCGTGCCCTCCCTCCTCCACCACCCACCTTCGTAAAAATTTCAGTAGCCGAGGCATTTCAACCGTCGCCCTCCTTCCTCCAGCACTCACCATTACTAAATTTTTCAGTAGTCGCGGCATTTCCTTAAACGCCATCCCACCCTCCCTCCACACACACCAACCCCTCCTCCCCCCCCCCCCCAAGTAAAGTTTTATTTGTGTTGCAGAGCATCAACTATTATAGGATACCGGTACTCCAAGGATTGATAACTTGGTTTATCACCAAGAACAACTCCCAACAGGCCCAACAAGGGGTGTCAATCCTTACTAGTATTGCTAGTTGCACAAGGAAATTATATGATAATATGTGTGTTATTTTTTAAAATATAATGTGTTGGTAATATTTTTGTATTTTTAGAATAAAATAAAAATAAAAAATAAAAAGTGTGTAAAAGTTATTGGAAGGTGATTCTTGTACTGAAAACTACTCCCTCCGTTCTGAATTACTTGTCTTAGATTTGTCTAGATACGGATGTATTTAGACTCATTTTAGTGCTAGATACATCCGTATCTAGACAAATCGAAGACAAGTAATTTTGAACGGAGGGAGTAGAAGACTCGTATGTTCATCAAGTGTAACTCTCCAAAGCATAAAAAGAAGAGTAAGTACATAATAATGTGAAAAAGTGCACAATGAATTATTTCATTCTCATATCAGACATATAAATGTGTTAATTTCTACACAGAAGCACACCTGTAATACTACTTTTATACCGAGATCATCTCTTCATCTAATAGCTAAATAGCCCATCCATAGATCGAGATACCTTTTCATGATATGGACTTGAAGTATGTATACATGTAACTACATTTCGCAACATGATATGTTGTCGATTTTAAAGGGTTCCGATGAACCCTCTAATAAACATTAACCCTAAGTGACAACAATTCAATACAAGCTTTTCTTGTTTTTTTGACACCGTTACTAAGAATCTGTTTATAGATGAGGTTACCTTAGTGGCTGGCAAACTCATGACCCTGCCACTGTTATTTTGGCAATATACCAATGGCGAGCAGAAGAAGTTGCCTGCCACTGATATTAAGTTACTAGTAGCAGCCACGAATAGCTACCCGCCGGTTGTTTTCGGATCCTGGTTAGCTGTGGGTCACTCCTATTAGTGGCGGGTGCCGCAAGACCGCCCGCCAGTGATATCTAGGTCAGTAGTAGCGGGCTAAACTTTTAGTCCGACGCTAGTAATTTAACCAGTAATTTGGACCACATTAGCTATGGTGGGAGGTATACGAGTGACGGGCACCTACCTTTGTCTGCCACTGGTCAAACATGTAGGTATTTTGTTTAATTTCTTGCATGTTTTTTAAATTTGAGTGT
Source organism: Triticum aestivum (assembly GCF_018294505.1). NCBI lineage: Eukaryota > Viridiplantae > Streptophyta > Magnoliopsida > Poales > Poaceae > Triticum > Triticum aestivum. The sequence continues at coordinate 696,180,088 of NC_057813.1, forward strand.
GCAATTTGTTTATGACCATGATACTCTATGAAAATGATTTGAACTGTGTTCTCTCATTATTTCTTATTTTTGTTATTTTATTAATTTGTATTTAATTGGATATTCAAATTTGAACTGCAATTATAGATTTAAAATCAATTTTGAACATTGAAATAATGATCACAAATTAAATATTTAGGTGCACTGAAACGAAAGTTTGGTACTTTCAAATCTGTGTATGTGAAAATTTAAGCACACAAATTTAGTTATAATTATGTAAAATTGATTTTGAATTTTTCAGAAAATTCTAAAGTTTTATGTAACCTATGAAACTTTGCATGGTGTCGTTATGCCTGACATGTGGATTATATGGTTAGAAATTTAAAAGTATTTGAAAATGCTATCTTGTAGGTTGTTTGGAAACAGAAGTCGCGGCCTCAAGGCACACGTCTGTCGCATATCCAACTAATGAGCATGTAGTTCTTACTTCAATATATGACCCAAATACAAAGTCAATAGATTAAAGGTATGTTTTCACCAATAGTTTGACATTTTTAACGTACGTGTAGTTCTAATATGATTTATGTTCATGAAATTACTATAAATGCATTAATGGCAAAATATATTGTATCAATCGGAATAGTGCAAAATTTCATCATGAAACTTACAATGGCGTAAACTAAACATAGAAATACATTCAAGGGAAATGATGAAAAAAACAAATTCACCTTCCCACCTGACGTTTTTCCCTTCAAAATCATGATACTTCCCCGAAGACTATTCAATATATAAACGAAATGCATCAGATATTTTTTGTAACTCTGTCAAATTTTTACCACATGGTATGGTGTCATTTCTTTTAGAATTTGTTTACATCTTTTGTTTAATCAAAAAACAGTTACTAGCTCATTTCAATAGCTAGAAATTCACTCAATGCTTTAAAAGTGAAAGGATCTCGCGTTGCGGGTCTGACCCTTGATCAGTTCTATCCATGCCGTCGGCCCGAAAGAAGCCAAGCTAGTCTCCCCTCAAGATTCTGGCAAGAAAAATGGAAGGATCTCGCGTTGCTCGTCTTTCCATGCGGCGGGATTATTCATTTGTTGGACCGTGAAGTCGTGGGTACTACTTTATCTCTGAGAGTACCATACAAACTCAAACTTGTATGCACGTGCTTAAATGGTCTACTCGTTATAACTGATCGAGTGAGTGAACGGTAAACCACCAACTGATTTTTGACTCACGCGAGAACGAAGTCCAGAAACCATCATACTACTCCCTCGTTAAGAGCAAGTACAATAGTGGGCTAGTATAAGCCTGCTTACATGGCACTTTTGCCTATGTGGAAAAGAGAGACAAGAAAAAAAATGATGGAGTGGGCCAACATGCAAGAGCCAACCTCTACGCGTGCTCCTAGGTAAAAGCATTTAATCAGAGGAAAGAGAAAGACACAAAGTTAAAAAACGTTCTAAACTTATAGCCAACTTTATAGCCAACTCTATTGTATAAGTAATTAATAATGCTAACTCTTAATGACATGTCATGTTTATATAGCCAGCTGCTGGCTATATTATTAACCATGCTCTAATGTCAAGTCTCTGAAAGGTCTTATATTTATATATTTATAAAGGGGGTACGTTTATGAGTTTCTGTGACGGACCTTGACTAGTCGTAGAAACTTGAGTGGATCCTACTGACTCAACTCCCCTCACCACGAGGCTGCGATCAATAGCCAGTCTCACACGACGACCATCGGGTCGGACACGAGCGAGTAGCGTGTGCCGGGCGGCTATTCCATGCTCGCGTCGCCAGATGATCAACCGATATGCAAGTCCACACGAAGGGACCGCGCGCATCTCCACTGGATGGAGTCTCACTCGGTCAGGCAGCCGCTTCGACCACGACCACGAGTATAGAAACCGTGCGCGAGGCCCGGTGCGGTGCCACGTCAGGGGTGAAGTCAGGCCATGGCCCTCCTCCATCGCCGGCGGCCGGCCGGCCACTAGCGAGAGCTTCCGTGCTCTTCTTCTCTGACCCGTAACTGGACGTACCGAAACTTCAGAAGTCCAGATGCAGTGATGCGCACACGTACGTACCTAGGCCGGCTGTGGTGATCACACTGACAGAAACCATTCATTGATCTGTTTTGCTAATGGAACGACAAGTCATTTTCTACCTTCCCACCACCGAAAAACCAAATTTGACATTCACAATATACACACACAAAAATTACATATCAGCTGGTGTTAAGTTTTACCTGCATGCATGCATGAACACGGAAATGCACTCCCTCCATACCGGTGCATTTGTCATCGTCGGTTGTGTATCGCGAGTTCGCGACCAAGGCGAAGAGAAAAGCAAGAAGACTAGCATGCAAAAAACTGACCACTACATGTTGTGTTTGATAGTCTTAAGTCATTAAAGGCATACACGCCCCATACCTTCTATTTGGCTGATTCCGTTTTTCATGGTAAGAAACAGAGAACAAGATGGAGAGTAAATACTTCGCACCTAAACGTTTTGGGATTATCCGATCTTCGTAATGTGTCTAATGCACTGGTACGAAGGGAGTACCATAGCTTGCCGGTGGTTGACTTTGACACATGACACAGCTGGAGGGATGCGTGAGATGTCTGCTCGTTGGTGATGCAAGTTGTCAACCCTGTGAGAAAGTTTCCATGTTCCATGCATTCATGGGCTGGCGTTGACCCGCGTCCCCCGAAGATCGGATGGTGACGCCCTTCTTTTCTACGAGTTGGAGATTCGCCAACGGGAATAGTCATCGTATGCTCGTCGATCTACGGACTTTACGAATCGGCCATCTATAGCCAAGCACAGTGGTCGATTATATTATTGGTTGGGGTGGGGCCGGCCGAGAAATACCATATACTTTTACTCCGGCACGTGCTGGATCGTTCGGTCTGAGTCTTGTCATCTACAAGTGGCCTAGTGCGTGTGAATATTGGGTGGGCCAACTGAAAATCTAGCTCGGACAAAGGAACCGTCCGCTTTCCAACTAACGTGAGGAGTGTCAGGGATTTTTGCATGCATGAACCTCGCCGCGGAAAGATTGGCAAAGGAACGTGCTCCCTTGGATTCGCATGTGTCAAGGTCCACGACAAGTCGCCGGCCGGCCACCAGATGGTGAGAAGTGGGGCCTACCTCCACTCCACCATCCACCTCTATCGAGTTCCGCGTGCAGGCAGCAAACTGCATCTCCTGCTGTCTTTCGTCTTTGCGGTTTCGGTTCATGCGTTGGGTCAACGCCGTTGACTTTCAAAATTAGTTGAGCATCAAGGTAATGGTCTCAAACCAGATGTGTTCCAATCGATTGGTGCCGCCGCCATGCCGGTGCCTAACTTTAACTTACCTGCATGCGCACCGCAGGGAACGAACGTTGGAAAGTCAGCATGCATGCAAGTCGCATACACCTACAGCTCTCAGGGAGTCAGCAGCTGGCCACTAGCAGCAGCGTACCGTTGAAACCCACACAGAGTGTATGTATGAAAAAGTCAGCCGTCCATGATAGCTTAGTGGTAAATACTTGAATAAAGGTGTAATGCAGTCACGTACGTACATACTCTATCTAGTTTCGTATTTAGGCATTAATAGTTTGGGCCAATAGCTCCTGTGCGACGTCTTTGATGTGAATTGGAAATAGTGTGACGTTGTTGCAATGAATGACTGTGATGCGACACATTTGAGCATGTAAATAGCCCAGGTCCACATGGGGTGTTAAATGTGGTTAAATTGGTCGTCAAACAAGCCCGTTTATGTTAGGACATGTGGGTCCAACTTAATTGCTCCTCAAAACAGCTGACTGTGGCCTGCCGCCCGACCGTGCCAGGCCCGGCACTCTGCCCCCCCTTCTTCTCCGGTGGCGGCGGATTTTGCATTCTCGGTGGCAGCGGCGAAGCCCTCGTTCTCAACGGCGGCGGAGCCTTCGTCCTCAGAAAATGGGTGAGTGAGAACCCTAGTCGCCCTCCCGTTCCTCTCTCGGTCCCGTAGATCTCAGCTCGTTTCCTCTGTTTTCGCTTGTTGAATCGATAGGTTGTGAGGGGAGCCCGTGGGCATACTGAGATGGAGCCGCCAGATTCAACTTCGAATAGGTAATGCGCCTCTCTTCGATCCAATTTTGCATGCAATTAGGGCCTGGTCTGCTCTTTCTCACGGGCTCACACTGTCCGCCACTGACAGAGGGGATGCTGCCGCTCGGACCTTCGAATTGACGGTCAATTTCTTTGCAGCAAAGGCAAAATTAGTTGATGGTAGCATTCAGAACATTGAGAGAGACACAATTGTTAAATGGGAGGTTGAGTTTACATAGATTGATCCACAAGTTCTACAGAACATGGGAGAGAAGGCAGTGAAGAAATGGATGGAAAAAATTGGGGAGAATGTTGTTTAGGGTCCAGAGCAAGAAGTATCACGGTTGCGGTTTGATGATTGAAAAGGAGAGTATGTGAGAATAGAAGATGGTGAACAGATTGTTGATGAAATCGATCGGCAAAACGGCTGGACAAGCAAACGGGCTAATTTTTTTGCTGAACTCGTTGATCTGAATATTTTTTCGAAGGTTGGATATGTGCCATCACAATTGGCTGCGCAAATGGTAGATGATGATTGGGCTACACAGAGGCCATTGATTCCCATGTGTACTGAACTTACAGTAATAGTCGAAGAGGGACAGGTGACTGGAACTGAAACTGAAACTGCAACAACTGTTGATTGGACTGTAGTTGAATTAGATGAGCCTACTGATTTGGTCATTGCACCAATGCCTGACATTGAGATGGCCAAACTTTTTGGCATTCCAGTCGATGACAGAGGTAAGCAGGAGAGGGGCAAATCTAGTTTGCCTGCTAATGCTGATGAAGATGTAGATGGACAATTGATGGAACAAGCTGCAAATGAAGTAGATGATGCACATGATGATGAGCTGGTGCATGTGTATGACAAAGAAAACCCTGTCATTGAAGTAGGCATGTTGTTCCCAAGCATGAAGGAGTTTGGGTTGTGTTTCAAGACTTATGCAGTGAAACATGAGTTTGATGCCAAGACTGTTTGGACTGATAGAAAGAAGTTTTATGCGAGGTGCAGAGGATTTGATGGTAGTGTCAAGCCTTGCAAGTGGTACATATCTGCTAGACTGCAACCTGATGGAAGTACTATCAGGGTTAACCAAATCCCCAATCAACATACTCGTATTACAAGTTCACAGAGAGTATCAACCATGATATCACAACTTTGAGTTGCAGAAAAGATCACCCTAATTTTAGCCAAAACACCAAACACTACTGCCAAGAAACTCAAAGTAGACTTGAAAAAGATGTACCCCATTAAACTGAAATATACCACAGTGTGGAAGGCAAAACAAAGGGCAATGAAAAATTTATATGGTGATTGGGCAAATACATTTAGGATGCTTTACAACTTCAAAGAAGAGGTGGAAAAGAGGTCACCTGGCAGTGTTGTGGAGATAGATACAGAGGTATCAGCCAAAGGTGAAGTCAAGTTCTCCAAGTTTTTTATGGCTTTGAAGCCTTGCATAGATGGCTTCAAAGCAGGGTGCCGTCCATATTTGAGCATAGACTCATCATTTTTGACAAGCAAGTGGAATGGTCAGTTGGCAGCATGCAATGCTCTAGATGGACACAACTAGATGTTTTAGTCAGAAACAGAGGCACATGGACATGGTTCATGATCCAGTTGAAAAGATGCCTAGGGACAGTGTCACCTTTGGCTATAAACACAGATGCATGTAAGGGGCTTGAAAATTCAGTGAAAAATGTTTTCCCACATGCTGAGCAGAGGGAGTGCTTCGGTCATTTGTGGATGAATTTGATCAAAAAAAAATTAGAGGAGAAGAATTTGGGCGCATGTGGCCAGCAGCAAGATCTTACACTAGACAGACACACAAATATCATCTTGATAAGATAATGGCAGCATGTGATGAGTTTGGTCCATGGCTGAACACCTACCATTCTTTGTTATGGTACAGGTCAGCATTCAACACAACCATCAAGTGTGACCACATCAACAACAATTTGGCAGAGAGTTTCAACAACAAGGTGAAGGAGTTAAAAGATTTGCCTGTGCATGACATGGTTGACCAAATCAGGATCATGCTCATGTGGTTGTGGGAATTGAGAAGAAGGACAGGCGATTGTCTGCACGGTGATAAGCTTCCAGGAGTGGTACAACATGTGGTCAATAGGAGCAGATGTCTTTCACATTTGTTTGTTGAAAAATCTTCACCTTGGGGTGCTGAAGTTAGAGATAACAAAACTGGAAGGAAACATGTTGTTAACACTGAATTGCATGATTACACTTGCCTCGAGTGGAAACACACTGGTAAACCATGTGAGCATGCCATTCTTTTCTTAGCATCGCAACTGAAGATAAACATGCACCCATATTTGCATGAATATTATTCGGTAGCAAGATTCAAAGCTGCATATGCTACTCCAATTCCAGCACTTACAGATCAGTCTCAGTGGCCTGAAGTGGACATTGCATTTTCTATGTGTCCTCCCTTGACGAAAAGAAAGGCTGGCAGGCCTAAACAGAGTAGATTCAAGGCATGGATTGAGAAAGGTGGGAGTAGTAAGAAGGGAAAGAAAGATGAAAAGCCAAAAAGGGCCCAAAAAGGTAACAAAAACAGATGCAAGTTGTGCCAGGCACTTGGGCACAGAGTGGGATGTGTCAAATGCCGTTACACTCCTGATAAGCCAAAGTATGTTCTTGTTTATTTGTCTGTGTTTTGATTTGGTGCTTTTTTCCAATTACTATATCTATAACATTTTCCCAATGGCCAGGAGGAAGCGAGCAAGTCAGCCCCTTGTTGTTGAACAGTGTTGGCCAACAAAAAAAGGAAGAGTCAATGGCGGTAGAAAGAAGAGAAGTGTGCCCGAGCCTGATCAGACTGAAGAAAATCCTGCTGCAGTCAACATTTCGATTGAAGAAACTGATGTGGAGGTGCACACCGAAGAAACTGAAATTGCAGTCAACATTCAGAGTGAAGAAACTGCTCTCGAGGTTGAAACTGAACCTGAGCGTGTCGAGGTTCAGACTGACGAAACCCATGTTGAGGTACACACCAAAGAAACTGAAATTGCAGTCAACATTGAGACTGAAGAAACCCATGTTGAGGTACACACCAAAGAAACTGAAACTGGTGTCAACATTGAGACTGAACACACTGATCACGAGAGTGTTGGCGAGGTGTTGAAAAGACCAGTGAAGAAAACCAAGATGATCAGTGAACTTGTGTGTGTAGTAGAACCAAAAACAAGAAGTGCTAAGGCGAAGAAGGGCACACGACGTGGTAGGAAGAGGTAGAACAGAGAACAGTTTGAAAATTTGGGGCATGTAATAATATTTGTAACTTGGTGTATTTCTATTCGAACTTGTTTGTTGGTACCTTGTCTAAACCAGCCAAATAAAATTCAAATTTAAATTTAAATTTGGGGTATTGATGTTTTAGTGCTATCTAAAGTACCTCAACTAAAATATGTTTGCTTGCTGATCATTCCGAGCCCTTTTGGTAAGTTGAACTCATAGTCATGAAAAGTGTGTTTCAAATGACCTCCAAAGGTAGGGTAAACGGCCTCATATTTAAGCAAGTTCTTTCGGCACCTTGTCTAAACCAGCCAAATAATTTTTCTATACATCTATTGTACCTATATAGTGTTAATCTAAAGTCTCACTATTTATTGAATTAATTTTCTATTATTTTCTTTCCTTTTTGAAAAAACAAGGTTTAATAGAAAATTATATATAAAACAAGTTTAAAATATGAAAATGAGTAATGTAAGTTAAGATCTTTCTTAGTCAATCCAAAATGAAGTTTTGGTGAGGTTTTCACACTTTTCATTTTCAAAACCCCACCTACTCTCGGGGTGTCCACTACTCTCTCCCTTGAACTCCATACTACATTGTTTGATGAATGAAAATTTTGTGAAGGATTTTTCATAAAAATGTATGTAAACTATATTTATAATTTTTTCTTGTTACCATACGACATAATAAGACTATGTGCGCAAGTTTTATATTTATTTGAATTAGTTATGCTCAAACCTAATCAGTCAAAACCTCTCAAAACCCCTCAAAACCCCTCTCAAAACCCTCAAAACCCCGCACACTACCTGGTTGTCGATCGTTGTGCGTGGACAGTTGAGATCAGGCGCTAGGGTTCGCTACAGTGTGCAGCGATCTGCATGAGACGCGCTGATTGGTTGACGCGGTGGGGTTTGGATCAGCCTCTCTCGTTGGGGCATCAGGACCGTTCATTTGAATCCAACGACAAGAGTTGACGCGGTGCATGGACCAAGCCTACGCAGTGCCCTTTCCATCATTGCATGCGTGCCCGTGCCTACCCGCGGCACGCATGCCCACCCGCAGAACTGCGCCCGTGCGTTGCATGCATGCCCTCGACATAGCCCTGCTTCGCCACCCCTATCGACGCAGTAAGCTATCACATGCCTACCATTAGAACCGATGCAGCGTTGCATCAAAGCATGCACCCGGCCACAATGCAACAGCCCGATGAAGACAACCAAAAAGCCAACGCTGCATGGCGTGCTGTGCATGGCGTGCTCCTCTTTGAGGACGCAATACTGGCTTAGGGTATCGATGCAGTTCAAACGACGTGCTACCTGTTACAAGATGGGCAAAAGAAGGCGTCCATTATTGTCACGTCTCCCATCGACCGAACCTTGACCTCTAGCCAGGCCCTAGCAAGATGGGCAAATTAATGGGCTACTGCATGCATGCACGGGCGGCACACGCAGAGAACCCGGGGAAGGCGTGTCCCCTTGACCCACGACGGCACAGACATGTGCGTGAGCCCGTCCCCCTTGACCCACGACCGGTGGGACAGAAGCGTCGCAGCCTGTTTCTCATGGCCACGCTCATGTACACAATTTCATGGGGAGCCACCAAACGTCTCCTGCCCATTAATTCTAGGGTTACTACGGGGCGAAACGACATCGCACTTGGGCTATTTAAGCCGGGCACTATCGTCCTCTCCCTCCTCATCCATCATACCCCATCCTCTGCCTCCTCTGCCCTCCTTCTTCCTTCTTCTCCATCAAACCCGACCGAGCCCTCGAGCCACCCCGCCACCATGCAGTACGATGCCCCCACCTACCGCTTCCCCCCAACCGTGCCGGAAAGGCTCTACCCGGCCGGAGTGTATGTTGAGAGAACCCTTAGGGTTTGGGCGATCTCGAGGTGGAGGGGCGCAAGGGAGTTAACGGAGTTCTTCCTTGCGGCCGGCTTCCGCCACCTCCCCTCTGGCTCTCCTCGGATGTACCATGTTGAGGAGGTCAACCACAACGGCGTTGTGGTTGGGCTCCTCGCCACGTTCACTAACCCTTTCGATGCTTTCCATCTCCTTGGGCGAGCGTATTGGGTTGGTTGTGAGTTCATAGCTTTCACCACCTACAATATCTTCGTCGACTTCCAGAGCATCTTCCCCAACAACGGCGTTATGCACACGCTCCCGTACCCCATAAACAACGGGGAGGAGTGAAGGGCGGCGCCCGGAGGAGCGAGGTGGCGTTGTTTACCTGGAGGAGGAGGAGAAGAAGAACCCGAAGAACCCGCGTTTGGTGCCCCCCGATCTATCCATCTTATCATATTAGTTTTTTTAAGCAGTAATCGTTATGCTACTATTATTAAGTTGTATTAGTATTTTAAGTTGTAAGGCTATCATGGAGTTGTAAGGCTATCATGGAACTATGGGTTGCAATCGTTATGCTACTATATATATTGTGTGTTTCGTGCTATTATTTGTAGATTGCTATGGGTTGTTCTTGCTTATTATTTGTGTATTGCTATGGGTTGCTACGAGCCCGGGTTGCTACACCCCAATCTCACCACACACACCATCTTCAAAATATTGGCCAAACCATGGACATGCAACCAGGGGGCCCGCAACTAGGAGCCCCATGCAAACCCACTATGGACATGCAACTACGAAATGCAAACTAATTTACTTCATGCAACTCATTTAGTTCATGGAACCTTAGACATGCATAAAAACAATTAACATTTAGTTTTATTGCATCAAAAAATGATCCATCACAAAATTTAGTACAAGAAAAAGGCCAAAGTAAAAACAAGTAACATTTTATTTGCCGAAGTTAGAGGTGGGTTGGTGCCCCTACGCGGGTGGGCTAGTGCCCCTACGCGGGCGGGCTGGTCTCTATTTTGGGCATGGTTATTTTCTCAGGGCCCATTTTCTCACGTCCCAACATCTATTCGGCAGCCCAATTTTGTTTTTTTACTAGAAACTGAATTTTGGTGTGTACTCTGTTAATTGAAGAACAAAAACAGAGGAAACAGGGCATGAACACTGAATAGGGACCCTGAGAATATCATTACAATAATTCAAGCAAGTTTTGCTTCACACGAATTCAAGTTCATCTAACAAATGATCCCTGGCTAACTCAAACTACTGGGCACCCCTGAAACTAGCTGACTAACTAACTGAAACTATAACAAATTCTAGCGATTGATGAACATCAAGTAAAATAAACCCATAGCAAAGACACAACCATAAAATGCTCCAGCCATCATATTGGCTTGCTGCTTCAAATCGATCAGATGCTTTAGTTGCTTGACGATTTTGTATAATTCACACTTCAGTTCTGCACTGTGCATCACCGGATCGGCTCTGTCTGCCAAATTGGGGGCTTGTTCCATAGCAAGCCGCCCCACAAAATTGAGCTCTTGGGTTGGGGTTGATCCCTCCAATCTCAACCTTTCAACATAGTCGTCGAGCCACTCAAAATGCCCACATTTCTTCAGAACCTGAAAAACAGGGGCCGGCGGCGCATGAATTCTAGATCCACCACCTAGATCCACCGCCCTAATTTGAGGAAAAAAAGAAAGAAATCGGGAGAAATTAGACCATAGGATTGGTCAAGAACACATATCTAACCTGCCCCGGTTGTGGCTTGCTCAAACATTTCACAAACTCGCGCCCACGGTTGCCATTTTCTTCCCTCACACAAGTTAAACACTTGAGAGGCTCCATGCGCGGGCAATCGGGGCATCTTGTCAACGGCAATGGACTGTACTGCGTCCATGATTGGCGGGTGGCTGAAGTCGAGCTAGACATCACTCGTCGGCGGCGTGCTTCGTTGCCGGAGCAGAGGAAGAAGAAGGTGGGAAAGGAAAGGGGCAGGGCAAGCAATGGAGGGGGGCGGGCTGGCTCGGGTCGGGGCAGCTGATGAGCACGGGCATGCTTGTGGTGGATCAGTTGTGGGTCCCACACGCATGCGAGTAACTGGTGGGTCCCGCATGTCATTGATAATCCCCAAGTGCAGGGAATCATCATAGAAATTCCCAAAGGTGGAAGTGATAAGTATGGAGTGTCGAACCCACAAGGAGCTAAAGGTAAGATCAATATTCTCTCAAGCCCTATCTGCCACTAATACAACTCTACGTGCACCGAACGTTTGCTTCCAACTAGAAACAAGAAGTAAAACTGTGTTGTGGGTATAAAGAGGATAACTTTGTATGAAATCGGAGAGCTAAAATATAAAAGTAGGTGATGTTATCATAAAGTTAGAATATATTACTAAATAATATAAATAGCGAGTATGGAATAATGGTGGATCGGTGTGCGGAATTGTCCTAAGCAATTGTTAACAAGATCGATAGTCGTCATTGCAATTTTATAAGAGGGAGAGGCATAAACTAACATACTTTTCCTACTTGGATCATATGCACTTATGATTGGAACTCTAGCAAGCATCCGCAAATACTAAAGATTCATTAAGGTAAAACCCAACCATAGCATTAAAGCATAAAGTCCCCTTTTATCCCATACGCAACAACCCCCTTACTCGGGTTTGTGTTTCCGTCACCCACGCAACCCATTATAAGTGAATCATGTAGGTATTGCAACACCCTACAGCGGGAATCCCTCACGCTTGCGCGACACGGAGGGCACCATAGGACAACATCAAAATAAAACATACAACTCGTACCAATCTAGATCACCAATCAACTCAAGGACAAAAGATATCTACTCAAAACATCATAGGATGGCAACACATCATTGGATCATAATATGTAGCATAAAGCACCATGTTCAAGTAGGGATTACAACGGGGTGTGGGAGAGTGGACCGCGTAAAAGATATGAGGATGGCTACAGAGGCTTAGATTGATTTCTCGTGGCTACAGAGGCTTGTGGCGGCGGAACTTCCGATCTAGGTTAATTCCCGAAGGTTTCTGTATTTATAGGAATTTTTGGCGTTGGTTTCACGTCAGGGAGGTCTCCGGGCTGTCCACGAGACAGGGGGCCGCGCCCTAGGGGGGGCCCACTCTCGTGGGCAGTCCAGGACTCTTCTGTCCCAACTCCGATGCTCCGTGGTCTTCTTTTGGTCCATAAAAAATCCTCAAAAATTGGCACGTCATTTGGACTCCGTTTGGTATCCATTTTCTGTAAAACACAAAAGAAGGAGAAAACAGAAACTGGCACTGGGCTCTAGGTTAATAGGTTAGTCCCAAAAATCATAAAAAATGACATATGAATGCATATAAATCATCATAGATGGGTAATATAATAGCATGAATACTTCATAAATTATAGATACGTTGGAGACGTATCAGTCATAACTCAAATTGCTAACCCCTCGTGTTTTTCATTTCATGGTTAAACAGAGCCATGTCGCATTGGAGCTACTGTTGGCTTTGAAGACGTCGCATCATAGCCATTCATTCCAACAACATCGCACTCCTTCCAATTCACATGAAAAACGTCACACAGGAGCTTAGGCTATTCATCATGGCGGTGACAATGGCGGCTTGAATAAAAAAATCTTCAGATCCTTCCCCATCGAGGCAATCCGCGTTGGGGTTAGATTTAGAAACTAGCTTGTTCAATTAAGGATGGCGCGCTGCAGCGACATCCTCATGGTGGAGGTGTGTACTTAGGCTCTCCGTTGCGATGGCATTTGCCCCAGCGCCAATGTGGAGTTTGGGAGGTAATTTGGGAGTGAATGCTGATTGTGGTCTGTATCGACGACATCTAAAAGATGGTGGATTGTGTGTTGGGTTCGTGGCCCGTGACAGGCAAGTATGGTTCCCTCCTCATTTGTATTAGTCGTGTGGGGGTGACAGGTCTGGAGTTCGATGACGTGTATGGGGTGTTCAACGGCAATGACCTCACCTTTATTGGCGAGCCACTTTGGAGGTCCGAAATGCTGCATATCAGCGATGGAACCGTGTCAAACTCGGATGTGGAGGTGATTCATCTTTTTTTTTTCTGATAACTGCTATGGTCACTAGTAGAAAATATGGCATACGTTCGGGCTAGATAAGCCCATTATTCCTGGTTCAGTCACGAACCGGGACTAATGTGAGCATTGGTTTCGGTTCATGCGGCTAAAGGCATTAGTCCCGGTTCAAATGAGCCATTTAGTCCCGGTTTGAGACACGAACCGGGACTAAAGGGTGCGGTGCCCTTTAGTCCCGATTCGTATCTCAAAACGGGACTAAAGATTAGACCTTTAGTCTCGGTTTGAGACACGAACCTGGACTAAAGGGTGCAATGCCCTTTAGTCCCGGTTCGTATCTCAAACCGGGACTAAAGGTCCCATTTTCAAACTCTACCCCGGATCGCCTTTTCAGTTTTGTGAAAAGCAAAAGAAAATGAAAAAACTTCAAAAATTAAAATCCTTCGAGATGTAGTTATGTCACTCCATCTATTAGTTATTAAAATTAAAAAACTTAAATTTGGACATGTTTTGCAAAAAAGTGTTATGAAAAAGTAAAACTGCCATATCTTTTGCATACGATGTCGAAAAACCCGCATAATATATCAAACAAATCAGCACAAAATTCCGCATCCCATTTTGACATCCTACGACATGTTTGCAAATTTTTAGAACCCTCAAATTCTAAAGGAAAAAATTTATGCTCAAATTTCAGTTTTTTCTTTATTTTTTGTTAAATCTGGTCAAACTATGGTCAAACTACTTATTCAAGAAGTATTAGTGGTACTAAATAATTATTCAAGAATATTAGTGTTACTAAATAATTATTTCAGTATTTTGAATTTTGGTCAAATCTGGTCAAACTATGGTCAAACTATGGTGAAACTACTTATTCAAAAAATATTAGTGTTACTAAATAATTATTGTTTTTTAGAATAATAGTTTCAAACTCAAACAGTGAAACATGTGACTTCATGCTCAAGCTAAACTCCCGAGGGTTAATAGGATTGACATCTTACTATTGTTAGGAAAAGAACAAGTACAGACTTGGAAACGAGGGGGAATAGAACCCGGAAGTTAAGCGTCCTCAGGATGGAGTAGTGAGAGGCTAGGTGACCGGCTGAGAAGTTAGATGATTTGGAATAAAGATGGAGCTGTAGACATTGGCCACATGGAGGGGCTTTCATCCTGGTTCGTATAAGAACCGGGACTAAAGGGGGGGCCTTTAGTAACGACCCTTTAGTCCCGGTTCCAGAACCAGGACTAAAGGCCCTCACGAACCGGAACGAATGAGGCTCTTTATACTAGTGGGTGGTGCTAGAGACAGATAACGGGCGTTGGTGTCAAGCTCAGAGGATGCATAAGTCTTAGTTTATATTTTTACTTCTTGGCTAGTGTTCGTGTGTGCGAAGACTAGCAGTATGCTGTGTTTTCAGTTTTACCAGGTCGGTACGTACAAGACGTGTATTATGATCCTTACTGTATAAATTAGGAGTCATTTTATAGTGCAACCAGACCATATGGACCATCCGTGGGAGCGAATTCGATGGTCCAGATCTGATGCAATACGCTGATGTCACGTGTATTATATCAGACCGCGAGGGGCATTTTCGGGAGAAAAAATATTTCGAACTGATCTGATTTTCCCTCCCAAATATTTGAGGTTATTCTCGGTACGAATTTTATTGCTATTTTCTGTTCGATTTTTATCCCGTTCGCTAGGGTTTATTCCTCGCCACCGCCAGAGTTTTAATCCTTGCCGCTAGGATCTAGCCGCTCGTGGCGGCCCCTCCCTCCCTCCTTGCTGGCAGGATCTAGCCATGCGTCGCGGCCCCTCCCTTCCTCCACCCCAATTCCCTCGTGATCTCGCACCACCTTTTCAACGAAGAACACGAGAGGAGTCGAACTGCCCTCCTCGCGGCGGCCGCTGGCGAAGATTCGGCGCCATCCCACCTCCCAGTCCTCCATGCGGGTGCCTACAACCACAAGGTTATAGGCAACCTCTTTCCCACACCCCAATTGGTTGTTTGCGTCCTCTACATATCACCTCTCCTCCATGGCTGCAGCTTTGATCTGGCCATGCATCTCGTCCGATGGCAAGGTGGTTGGGTATGGATCATGTTTTGCGGGACTAGATGAAGCCAGTCGCCGGCCTCGACGGCCAGCCCCATTTGTCCATCCCCGATTGCATGATCTACGAACGTTCAATGGTTGCACTCAACATGTATTCTTTCAATTTGGCTGATAGGTGAGATTTGGAGATCAATAGAGATGATAAGCTATTAATTTTGGAATGTACTATAAAAAATTCATAACATATGTTGCTCAATATTTAGGATGCTCGCTTGTTCTTGTGCAATTGATGGACTGGGATCAACAGACTTGGCATGTGCTTTATAAGGAAAATTAGATTCACATGGGATATCCACCTTTTGAAGATTGGTGTTAATTCTTATGATGATGTTTTAGCCTTGTTAAAGGGAGAGTAATGATCCTCGCAGAAAGCAGAGAGAAAGGAATGAGCATTCGATTCTTCCATATGTTGCATTTCATTCTTCCGTGTTTAGTTATGTCCAACATTTGTTACATGCACACACTTGACAAGGTTATTACAAGTAGTAATTTTTCCTCCGTTTTGCAGGGCTATGACAGAACATGCTATGTGATTCCGTGAGGCAGGATGGATGTACCATGGCCACACCACTGTGCTCCTGAAGGTGATCCCTTCAATTAAGCATTGCAGCACCTACAGAGCCCCCCTATGGTATGTGATTTACTCTTGTTATCCTATGCTCTATTTTATTGGCTTTGAGGCCTGCCTACGAGACATTGACTGTTCCGTTTTCTGGGATAGCTGGGATTGCGTGTTGAATCAGGCAGTATTTTTTCTTCTGTTGTGAGGCTATGCTCATGCTCGTACCTTTTTCTCTCGTATGAAAATATACATATCATAATCCATTATTCTTCTAGGGTTGCACATGCACTGTAATTGGTCCGAACCTTGCCCGGGCACCATTACTATCACATGGTAGTAAAAAGGAAATATAGATTTCTACGAGATCCCATAGAGACCAAATTTATTTCAAGCAAAATATTGTAACCAATATTATTGAAGTTTTACAACTTGGCTCATGCGCAATGGACTAATAACACGGCTAGGAAACCTTCACCGGGACTAAAACCCAACCAAATCCTACTCTATCGCTTTATGGCCAAGTGTACACTCCACACTGCTGGACTAACTGCTTGCATCTTCGTCGTCTTCAATCGCAGCTGCATCCGATAGACTAGCAAGGTACTGCTTGGACCTATTCCTGTATTTCATTTTGTTGTAGGGTGAATCGACAAGCACAACAGGTAGCTCTTTTCTGAATTTCTCAATGTAGGCCTGCATGCAAGGATATGTTAGTATCGTTCCATAAGTTTCAGAAAATGACATAATTTTAGGTGTTACTCTACGTACTTCGTCATATTGCTTCCTCAGTTTTACTCCCGTAAATAATTCCATGTTCTTCAGCATGTACAATGCACAACAAGATCTACAACGTTTTATGTTGTTAGATCAGCATTTCAGATATTAGCAATCTAAAACAAAAACAAAAGCTAATATTTTTGACTCACATCTCATCGGCTTTTGGCACATTAATGTTCCGTATTGGCCATTGTGTCACGTTAATTCCTTCCCATGCATTTCTTTCTATCCCATTGACTCGCCTCGCTGCTCTCACATGTGCTTCCATCCCACGTACCTACAAGCCCAATGGGATGAGAAGTTGCCTACGACTAATACATACATACGATGTCAAATCCTTTGTTATAATTAATTATGTTGAAATTCTCACCACGTTATTTATTTCTTTGGGTACCATACCATGAAAAAGTGAATCAAGAACCTGAATCTCCTTCCTTCTGGGTTTACGACCACAAGTAACCAGTGGACATTTTGGCTGTTCATAGGTAGGAAAACCTGGAGTGCACAGATAATTAGATCAACGTGTATAGTAATAAAAAAAAATCTGTTCTACGTCAGGTTAAAATACCATATCATGTTTCAGGTAGATGGTGCCTTGTGTTGTTCCAGGAATGCCTGCCAAAGCGTCCTCGTAGCACTCCTCTATCCTAGCATCTCTTTCGAGCTTAGCAACGCTGGCCACCCTCTCAATGTAAACCAGTTGGCCGTCCCTTGTGTCAATTGCATCATGACGCATGAGCTGGATCGCAACATCAACCACCTACAACAATAATCAAGTTAATTGTATTGTACAAAAATGAAACTTCATAAACTAATATTTGAAATGTCTTACTTCGTCACCCAACCATACGACATCTTCAGATCCATCTTTTTGGGTGAGGCATTGCAAATGCTTCGATAGCACGACAATGTCATGAACTAAGACCATTTCTTTTTCATGATTTGTAGTGTTGATCAGTGATGCCACAAAATCCCGTCGAACCACATCTAGCTAGTCCCTCTGGGTTTTAGTAACTTCTGACCTCTTTTTTAAGTTGCTAGAGCCGATTTTCCTCTTTTTATTGTTCGTGTCTTTGGAATCATCTGTAGACTCTGATGGAGTCTTGCTTTTCCTTTTTTTCTTCTCAATATGGTATGAAGCATACTCATCATTCTTAAATAATTGCAATACCACACTTTTATTTTTGCCCCCATGATTTGGTGGCGTCGATTCAACCACACTTACTTCTTGCTGCTTTCGAAAGGATTCATCATGGCTGTCATCATCTGTGAAGGCACGGGGCTCTTCAGGCTCTCGCTATCACGTAGCCTTCACAAAGTGCTGCTTACTCCGTCTGTTGAACGGATTCTGTCATATGAAATAAACCTCGTGTTAGCCTTTAGCAGACTCTTGCTCAATTATAGGTAAAATGTGCATCACCTGGAAATCTTCAAGGCTTGTGGTGGCTTTGGAATGCATTTGCTTATCCAAACTAAGAGCACCCTGGATATCATCCACCTCTTTCAAAATCTTATGAGTACCACTAAGATCCTGTTTGAGTTTTATTTCAGCTCTTTCTAATGCTTCATCCTGTACGTGGAAGATCACATGTTATTTCTGAAACGACAATGATTGTTTCATAATTAAGTTAACATGAGTACGTCAAACTCTTCATCAAGGTTCTTCATTGGGGGCTCCATGTCATCATTTTTTATTCCCTGCTTACAATGGTCCTTAGCAGCGACCTCCATGACATCATTTTGTTTCCCCTGGTCAGAAGCCTGCTCAACATTCTCAACAGAGGCCTCCATTGGGTGTGAAGGTGCTCCGAGGTCAGAAACATGTATGTCCTCCAGTCCTGGAAATATTCCATCACGTTTTGTCTTTAAAAAATACATGTTAGTCTAGGGTGTTTTCATAGTAAACTAATTTAGAAAAAACCTTGTACATGTAAATTTCCAATTATATATAATAATCTCATAATTCTAGGCTTACGTTCAATTCTTTGATGAGGTCCTCTGTGAGCTTGCCATTTGTATGGGTACGCCTAAGGCTCTCATCCATTTTCTTTTTAAGGGTGCACATCCTATCGACTTGTTCTGCACCAGCCTCCCGCACGAGGGAGGCAATGCAAATCAGTCAATACACGTCCGACGAGTACCTTAATCTGAGACTTTGAAACAGTTAGAGTCATATAACTTCATACTAGTTGGAATGTTACAATATATATATATTTGTGCTTGATGTAACTCATTTACCTGAGCACCAGTCTTCTGTTTGGCCAGTGTACCATCTCGTGCTGGAATGAAAGGCCTCATCAGGTCTTCAACATACTACAGTTTAGTGTCGTTAGTATGATTGAGAAAATATACATGTTACATAATCCAGGCAATATGCTGACATTTTACCTCTCCAACTCCCAGATAATTATTCTAGATTATATTGTCAACCTTTTTTGCCTTCTCCTCGCTCCAGTTCTGGTTCAGCGGCCTTAACCATGATTCATACGAGATGCTAGAGTCCAATTGGTGCACTCTGAACTTCTCGTAGTACCATGTCTGCATGACAACAAAAGCAGTTTACAAATATTCTCGTACATTATGTAATGTATGTTAGGTAAGTGATAATTGTACTACTATGAATTACCTGCAGCAGTGGTAGATTCCCCTCCAGAATTGCCTCACCATTTACAAAATTCTTCACGCTATCCATAAGATAGTCAAGCGTTAGCTGCCCAAGATTTGTGCCCTTTATCGTCTCAACGTTTCTAACAATCACAATATATTTGTTATCCACATACTCCTCTTTTGTTCGGCATACATATTTGCCTATGGTGTACAAGACAAATAGCCTGACAAAATTTGGTGTGCTGTCACTTTTCATCTTGGCTAGCAATCCATTGAAAGTTATTTTGGTGTCATTACGGTCTTTCAGTTTCTTCCACAACTCCATATTATCATCAAGATTTGAAGGGACATGCTTCTTCCCATGGTAGGGCATGCCTGTTATATGTGCTACATCTTGTAGTGTGATCCTACATGGTCTCCCGTTGATGATAAAGGCATCCTGCTCTGCATCATATGAATTAGCGATGGCCATGCACAATACACGTCTAATTTTGATGCTAGTTGTCTTGAGAAGTCCACCCAGTCCTATCAACTGGATGCACATCCTTTGCTACGTGTTCAATCCATTTATGAACACCTCATATGGCGGCAAAGAAGCAACCTGGGTTCAATGGATGTGCAAGTGTGATTAGATTCAGCATAGTATACAATTTAAACACTCATATAGTCGAATACAACTTATATATACCAACATAAAAAATATGCTCTATGCTACTTCATGAGGTAATTTGTTTACAAGCAAGCCAAGTTCCATGAATGTGCCAATACTAGCATTAGATTCAACTTGGTTACGTTTGAACTGTCATATAAGGTAATCTCCATTGCAAGGCGCTTAACTGAAATAAAATAAAGATTTGAGAATAAAAAACTATCCAACCGTGGTCTCCTCAACACTAGGCGCTAATCATGGTCAGTACTATGGAATTAAAACATGGGCCATCGATGCCTTCCATAACTCGTGCGGAAGTAAAAATGAAGGCAAGCGCCCGCTGCACTAATTGGCATTGACAAGGCCAGAACCTAAGATTTAGCCTGGAATAAATCAATGAACTGCCAATCTGGTAGGAAACAAATCCTAGCGCCCTCCCCTAACGCCCTCCTACTTAATTTGTTTAAAAACATGCTGAGTTACATGAATATGCAAACAACGAGTAGGGTTGCAGCAAGAGATCATGGGATTAAGATCGTGGCATGAAAAATAGCAGCGGCTGCAGCAAGAGATCGTGGGGAGTTACCTGAGGATAAAAATTTCATGTTTGGTTCCATCGTTCGGTCTTGCTGGATTCCTGGGTTGCTCCGTCCTTCGGTCTTGCTACTTTGGGCGGCACAGAAGGACGAACTATGATCTACGAGGTTTCAAAGGATCCCTATTTATAGGGATCATAACAACCCGGGCATATATCCACGTATAGATTTTTCGGTTGGAGGAAATCAAGGGAGGGGACCCACCTGGTTGAATATTAGGGGGGGCGTGGAGAGTTTAGCAAAGGTAAGTTATGGTGTAAAAAACTAAGGTAAGTTGCGTAACAACACTTAGGTCTCCTGAGAATCACGATCGTCAAAAAGATATAGTTCCCATTTCTTTGAAAATCAGCCAAAAGAACTGGACCGCTTTTATTATTGGTTATAAGTAAATCACTGGAAGTCTTTTACGATGAAAACTGGTTCTAAAGTCAACTAGGATTGAGTGTTTACTCTCTCTTGTGAAGCTATTTTATTGCCCATCCGTGTTCATACCTTTTTTCCTCATATATGTGAGACCAAATTTTGTTGATAATACTGAATCATGTCTGGTGCTGCTCAAGATGGCACGACACCATGGTTTTCGCTTCGGTGAGATTTCGATGAAATAACTGAATTTAGTTCATTTTAGCACTCACTGCAATATTTGTCTTTTGGCCAAAATATTTCAGCCTCACTGAATTTCGGCCAAAATATTTCAGCACCCACTAAAATTTTTCTGGAAATTCTAGCTAGCGATGTTAATTTTCTTTTTAAACTTCTAACTAGCGACGTAATTGTTCTGAATCTTGTTCAGACTCCGACGAAACTTAAATATAAATTTAAGAATTCAGTTAACCTTCCTAAGCTTCAAATTTTCTGCTTGTAAAAAGCAAATATATGTTTCAGCGTCTCCCATGTAGACCAAATTTATTTCAAGAATAGTATTTGGAAGAAGTAATTTGAAGTGTTACAACTTGATTAATCCGCATTGGGCAAAGAACATGGCTAGGAAACCTTCTTCAGGACTAAAACCAAACCACACCCTACTCTACCGCTTCATAACCAAATGTACACTCCATATCTAAGAATGGACCACTGCTGGACTAAATGCTTGCATCTTTATGATCTTCAATCGCAGCTGCATCCGATAGGCTAGCATTGTACGTCTTCAGCCTTTTCCTGGACTTCAATTTGTTGTAGGGAGAATTAATAAGACAATAGGAAACTCTCTTCTATAATTGTCGATGTATGCCTGCATGGGAGGATATGTTAGTCTCGTTCCATATGTTTACAAAATTGATAGAATTTTAGGTGTTACTCCGCGTACTTGGTCATAATGCAGTGTAAGATCTTCCCCCGTGAAGAATTCGATGTTCTTCACCATGTAGAGTGCACAACAAGAACTACAACAATTAATTCTGTTAGCAACATTTCACTTATTAACAATGAAAAACATAATTAGAAGCTAATACTGTTGACTGACTTGTCATCTTGTCTTGGCACAGGAACATGCTTTACTGTCCACTGGGTCACGTTAATGTCTTGCCATGCATGGCTTTGTGGTCCATTGATTCACAGCGATGCTATCAGATGTGCTTCCACCCCACATATCTGCCAAAGTCCATGGTATGAGAAGTTGCTCACAGTTCATGGCTAGGTATGATGCTAAATCCTATGTTATATTGAAAGAAGTTTAAAATCTCACCACGTGAACCACTTGTGTGCGTTCTAGGTAGCTGAAAAGTGAATCAAGAATCTCAATCTCCCTCCTTCTGGGGTTTACGACCACAAGGAACCAGTGCGTGTTCGCCATGTTCGTAGGTAGAAAAACCTGGACAACAAAGATGATTACATCAACATGCATAATAAGTAGAAAAATAAATGTGTTTATGTCATGGTGAGATGGTACCAGATCATGTCTGAGGTAGTTGTCTCCTTTTGTTGTTCCATGATTGCCCGCCAAAGCGGCCTCGTGGCAGTTCTCTACCTTACCATCTCTTTCGAGCATAGCAACGCCGGCCATCCTCTCAATGTAAACCAGCTGCCCATCCATTATGTCATTAGGATGATCATGACGCATGATCTGAATCACATCGTCAACCAACTAAAACAAAATTCAAGTTAATTGTGGCATTCAAAGAACAATCAAGTTAATTGTACTGTGCAAAACAAAATTGATAAACTAATTTGGGCAAATATCTTACATCGTCACCCAACCATTTGTCATCTTCGCCTACATCTGTCATGGTGAGGCATTGCAAATGCTTCAATAGCAGAACAATGTCATCAATTACCACCAATTGTTTACCAAGATCCGAGGTGTTGATAATTTTGGCCACATAAATCTGTCGAAACTTGTCAAGGTTGGTCTCCAACGTCGAAGCACCTTTGTCTGTATCTTTTAAATTGCTTGCACGGTTTTTCCTCTTTGTATTCTTTGTGTCCTTGGAATCGTTGGTAGACTCCGATGGAGTCCTGTTTTTCTTTCTCTTCTTATCACTATCGTACATAACAAAATCTTCATTGCACAATAATGAAGATGCCACTCTTTTCCGGCTGCTCGCACGAGTTGGTAGCAGGGAATCAACCATACTATCTTATCGCTGCTTTGCTAAAGAATCATCATAGTTTTCCTCATCAACTAGGCAGACATGGGGCTCTTCCGGCTCCCTTATTCCCTTAGCCTTGGCAGACCGATGGTTGCTTTTGGTACCTGCCTCTCCCCCCACCTCAATACTAAAATCTTCATCATATTGATTCTTCTTTATCCAGCCTTTCGCACATTCTCATTGTGCCTCAAATTCAGAGGATCATGTGATTCAAAATAAAACACTAGTTAGCTTGCAATCTGCGCGAAATAAAAAAACAAAACTAGTTATCTGTAAAATGTGCATCACCAGGAAAGCTTCAAGGCTTGTGGTGGCTTTGGAATGCTTTTGCTAATCGAAACTCGGAGCACCCTGCGATGCATCCACCTCTTTATAAAGCTGTGAAACATTGTTGAGACTCTCCTTGCAAGCTGCAGCAATAACTTTGTCTTCTTCATCCTAAACGTGGAAGATCATATGTTAGCTACGAATCCGCATTAACTTGAAACAAAATCAGTTAGATGTAAAATGTGTATCGCCATGAAAGCTTCAAGGCTAATATTGGTTTTTGAATGCTTTCGCGATTGCAAACTAGGAGCAGGCTGCAAATCTTCAGCTACGTTCTTCTCGGGGGCATCCATGTAATCTTTTTGTATTCCCTTAGCAAAAATGCCTTTGGCAATGACCTCCGTGTCATCTTTTTGTTTTTGCTGGTGAGTAGTATTCTCTCCTGGGACCTCCATTGGGTCCGCAGGTACTCCCAGGTTAGATAGTTGTATGTCCTCGACTCCTAGGTGATCAGCATCAAATATTCCATAGCGGTGGTTCTTAAAAAAATGTGTTAGTGTGGAGAGTATTGATAGTAAAATTATTGAATTTTGTGATGAGGTCGACCGTGCATCTTCCGTTCGCAAGGGTACGCCTAAGGCACTCGTCCATTTTTTTTTCAAGGGTGCATATCCTATCAAATTGTTGTGCACTGGCCTCCCGCACAATGGAGACAACTTCTTTGAAATCATCCAATAAACGGCCCATGAGTGCCTTATCTTGCAAATTACAAGCAATTAGGACTATATGACTTCGATTGTACTTGCAAAGTTACAATATATATTTGTGCGTGATGTTCATCATTTACCTGAACGTCATTCTTTGGTTTGACCAGCGTCCCAACTGGTGGCGGATTGAAAGGCCGCAGCAGGTCATCGACATATATACTGCATGTTAGTGTCGTTAGTATCATTCAAAACATATGGTACATAATCCAGGCACACAGTACTAACACTTTACCTCTCCAACCCCTATATATTTTTTGTTGATTATGTTGTCAACCTTCTGTGCCTTCTCGTCACTCCAGTTTTGGATCAGCGGCCTTAACCTTGATGCATACGAGATGGTAGAGTCCAATTGGTGCACCCTCCACATCTCGTAGTACCACGTCTGTGCTACGTCTTGAGCTAGAGTTGGTTTTCCCCGAAGAGGAGAGGGTGATGCAACAAGTGTAGTGTAAGTATTTCCCTTAGTTTTGAGAACCAAGGTATCAATCCAGTAGGAGGCTCCTCAAAAGTCCCACGCACCTGCCCAAACAAACTGAGAACTCGCAACCCACGCAATAAAGGGGTTGTCAATCCCTTCACGACCACTTGCGAAAGTGAGATCTGATAGAGCGATAGTAATATATTTTTGGTATTTTGTAATATAGATGCAAAAAGTAAAGATGCAAATAAAAGTAGATTGAAAGCAAATATGATAAGAGATAGACCCGGGGGCCATAGGTTTCACTAGAGGCTTCTCTCGAGATAGTATAGGTATTACGGTGGGTGAACAAATTACTGTCGAGCAATTGATAGAAAAGCGCATAGTTATGAGATTATCTAGGCATGATAATGTATATATGCATCACGTCCATAACAAGTAGACCGACTCCTGCCTGCATCTACTACTATTACTCCACACATCGACCGACTCCTGCCTGCTTCTAGAGTATTAAGTTCATAAGAACAGAGTAACGCATTAAGCAAGATGACATGATGTAGAGGGATAAACTCATGCAATATGATATAAACCCCATCTTGTTATCCTCGATGGCAACAATACAATACGTGTCTTGCAACCCTTTCTATCACTGGGTAAGAACACCGCAAGATTGAACCCAAAGCTAAGCACTTCTCCCATGGCAAGAAAGACCAATCTAGTAGGCCAAAGGAAACTAATAATTCGAAGAGACTTGCAAAGATAACTCAATCATACATAAAAGAATTCAGAGAAGATTCAAATATTATTCATAGATAAACTTGATCATAAACCCACAATTCATCGGATCTCGACAAACACACCGCAAAAAGAGATTACATCGAATAGATCTCCACAAGAGAGGGGGAGAACATTGTATTGAGATCCAAAAAGAGAGACGAAGCCATCTAGCTAATAACTATGGACCCGTAGGTCTGTGGTAAACTACTCACAACTCATCGGAGGGGCAAGGGTGTTGCTGTAGAAGCCCTCCATGGTCGATTCCCCCTTCGACAGAGTGCCGGCAAAGGCTCCAAGATGGGATCTCACGGATACAGAAGGTTACGGCTGTGGAAATTGTGTTTCATGGTGCTCCTGGATGTTTTCGAGGTCTGTAGGTATATATAGGAGGAAGAAGTATGTCGGTGGCCGCCCGAGGGGCCCACGACACAGGGGGCGCGCCCTACAGTGGGGGGGGCTATCTCGTGGGGCCCTCGGAAGCTTCTTGACTTGCACTCCAAGCTCTCCGGATCATGTTCGTTCCAAAAATCACGCTCCCGAAGGTTTCATTCCGTTTGGACTCCGTTTGATATTCCTTTTCTTCGAAATACTGAAATAGGCAAAAAAACAGCAATACGGGCTGGGCCTCTGGTTAGTAGGTTAGTCCCAAAAATGATATAAATATGTAAAATAAAGCCCATAAACATCCAAAAGTGGTATTATAATAGCATGGAATAATCAAAAATTATAGATATGGTGGAGACGTATCAAGCATCCCCAAGCTTAATTCCTGCTCGTCCTCGAGTAGGTAAATGATAAAAAAGAAATTTTTGATGTGGAATGCTACCTAGCATAATTCATAATGTAATTTCTTTGTTGTGGCATGAATGTTCAGATCCAAATGATTCAAAATAAAAGCTTATAAAACATAAAAATAATAATGCTTCAAAGCATACTAACAAATAATCATGTCCTATCAAAATAGCATAGCCAAAGAAAGCTTATCCCTACAAAATCATATAGTTAGGCCATGCTTTATTTTCATTACACAAAATACTCCCATCATGCACAACCCCGATGACGAGCCGAGCAATTGTTTCATACTTTTTAACGCGCTTCAGTTTTTTCAACTCTTACGCAATACATGAGCGTAAGCCATGGACATAACACTATGGTGGTATATGGTGGTTGTGAGGACAAAAAGAGGGAGAAGATAGTCTCACATCAACTAGGCGTACTAACGGGCTATAAGGAGATGCCCATTAATAGATATCAATGTGAGTGAGTAGGGATTGCCATGCAACGGATGCACTAGAGCTATAAATATATGAAAGCTCACCAAAAGAAACTTAGTGGGTGTGCATCCAACTTGCTTGCTCACGAAGACCTAGGGCATTTTGAGGAAGCCCATCATTGGAATATACAAGCCAAGTTCTATAATGAAAAATTCCCACTTAGTATATAAAAATGGCAACATTGGAGACTCTCTATCATGAAGATCATGGTGCTATTTTGAAGCACAAGTGTGGAAAAAGAGATAGTAGCATTGTCCCTTCTCTCTTTTTCTCTCGTTTTCTTTTTTTTTCTTTTTTCTTTTTCTTCTTTTTCTTTTCTTTGGCCTCTTTTCTTTTTCTTTTTGGCCTTTTTTTTTTGTTTTTTTCATTTTTTTCTTTTTCTTTTTGTAAAGTCCGAAGTCTCATCCCGACTTGTGGGGGAATCATAGCCTTCATCATCCTTTCCTCACTAGGACAATGCTCTAATAATGAATATCATCACACTTTTATGGATTTACAACTCAAGAATTACAACTCAAAGCTAGAACAAGATATGACTCTATATGAATGCCTCCGGCGGTGTACCGGGATATGCAATGAATCAAGAGTGGCATGTATGAAAATTATGAAGGTGGCCTTGCCACAAATACGATGTCAACTACATGATCATGCAAAGAGCAATATGACAATGATGGAATGTGTCATACGGTGGAAAGTTGCATGTCAATATATCTCGGAATGGCTATGGAAATGCCATAATAGGTAGGTATGGTGGCTTTTTTGAGGAAGGTAAATAAAGGGTTTATGATACCGGTGAAAGTTGCGCGGTAATAATAAAGGCTAGCAAGTAAAAAGGATGAGTGTGCATATGTCCATGGACTCACATTAGTCAAAAAGAAATCATATATTTATTGCAAAAGTCTACTTCGCCCTCGAAGCAAAGTACTACTACACATGCCCCAAGAGGGATAGATTGGTAGGAAAATACCATCGCTCGTCCCCGACTGCCACTCATAAGGAAGACAATCAAAAGAGCACCTCATGCAACAAATTTGTCACACAACTTTTACCATACGTGCATGCTACGGGACTTGCCAACTTCAACAAAAATATTTCTCAATTTCATAATTACCCACTAGCGTGACCCTAAAATTACTACCTTTATATCTCAAAACAATTATCAAGCATCAAGTTGATCATAGCATCCAATTCTTTTTCTATGATAGTTTTTATTATACCCAACTTGGATGCTCATCATTCTAAGACCAACTTTGTAACCATAGAAAATACCATGCTGTTCTAAAAGACTCTCAAAATAATATAAGTGAAGCATGAGAGACTAGCAATTTCTTCAAAATTATTCCACCGCCGTGCTCTAAAAGATATAAGTGAAGCACTAGAGCAAAAACTATCAAGCTCAAAAGATATAAGTGAAGCACATAGAGTATTCTAGCAAATTCTAATCAAATAAGCTTCTCCCAAAAGGTGTGTACATCAAGGATGATTGTGGAAAACTAAAAATCAAAGACTAATATAATACACGACGCTCCAACAAAAACACATAACATGTAGCGAATAAAAATATAGCTCCAAGTAAAGTTACCAATGAACGAAGACGAAAGAGGGGATACCTTTCCGGGGCATCCCCAAGCTTAGGCTTTTGGCTATCCTTGAATTTCTTGGGGTTCCATAAGCATCCCCAAGCTTAGGCTCTTTCGACTCCTTATTCCATAGTCCATAAAAGCTTTACCCAAAACTTGAAAACTTCACAACACAAAACACAACAGGAAATCTTACAAGCTCCGTTAGTGAAAGAAAACAAAATCACCACATAAGGTACTGCCATGAACTCATTCTTTATTTATTTTGGTGTTAAACCTACTGTATTCCAACTTCCTTATGGTTTATAAACTAATTTACTAGCCATAGATGCATTGAAATAAGCAAACAACACACGAAAAACAGAATCTGTCAAAAACAGAACAGTCTGTAGCAATCTGTAACTAACGCAAACTTCTGTAACTCTAAAAATCCTACCAAAATAGGACGTACTGGACAATTTTTTTATTGATCAGAAGCAAAAATAATCAATGCAAAAGCTCATTTCTGTGATTTATTGAATTTTTCTCGTGAGCGCAAAGTTTCTGTTTTTCAACAGAATCAAATCAACTATCATCATAGTTTATCCTATAGGTTCTACTTGGCACAAACACTAACTAAAAGATAAAAACACATCTAAACAGAGAGTAGATGCAAGATTTATTCCTAAACAGGAGCAAAAACAAAAAGCATAAAGAAAATCGGGTTGCCTCCCAACTAGCGCTATTGTTTAACGCCCCTAGCTAGGCATAAAAGCGAAGATAGATCTAACGAGTGCCATCTTTGGCACTTGATTCATAAGTAGCACGCATGATAGATTCATAAGGTAATTTGACTTTCTTTCTTGGAAAGTGCTCCATGCCTTTCTTTAAGGGAAATTGGAATCTAATGTTCCCTTCTTTCATATCAATAATTGCACCATTCGTTCTAAGGAAAGGTCTACCAAGAATAATAGGGCAAGAAAGATTGCAATCTATATCAAGAACGATAAAATCTACGGGCACCAAATTTCTATTTGCAACAATAATAACATCATTGATCCTTCCCATAGGCTTTTTAATGGTGGAATCCACAAGGTGCAAATTCAAAGAGCAATCTTCAAGATCATGGAAACCTAGAATATCACATAAAGTTTTCGGAATCGTGGAAACACTAGCACCAAAATCACACAAAGCAAAACACTCATAATCTTTAATTCTAATCTTTATAGTAGGTTCCCACTCATCATTAAGTTTTCTAGGTATAGAAACTTCCAAATTAAGTGTTTCATCATAAGATTGCAACAAGGCATCAACGATATGTTTGGTAAAAGCTTTATTTTGACTATAAGCGTGAGGAGAATTAATAACGGATTGCAACAAGGAAATACAACCTTTTAAAGAACAATTATCATAGTCAAATTCCTTGAAATCCGAGATAGTGGGTTCAACATTATTAGAAGTTGAGGATTCTCCAATCTCACTTTTACCAAATTTAGCATCAAGATCTAAAGACTCCGAATTCTTGGGACGCCTTCTAGGCAAAGTTGATCCATCATGAGTCCCATAATCATCAAAATTCATATTGCAAAACATAGATCTAATCGGAGATGCATTAATAACTTTAAGATCCTCATCATTATTTTCACGTAATTTTTCTGGTTTAGCGGCCATCTTATTGACTAAGGTGGCTTGCTTGTCAGAAATTTTGGCTATAGCATTTTCAAGCCGGGTAATTTGAGCATTAACACCATAGAATTCTTTATTCATATCATCAAGCTCTTTGTTCATAATCCCCAAAAAACTTTTTTGTTCCTTAAGCTCTTTTCTAAAGAAATTATTATGCTCAAATTGCAAATTAATAAAGCTTCTAATATTTGATTCAATCTCATCCATCCTTCTGAGAAGGTGGTCAGGACCCTTAGGCGTGCCCATAAGGTCAAACAAGCAAAAAAGCACACAAAAGAAGGCAAGCGAAAAGAGAGGAGGAGATTGGGAAAGAGAGGGCGAATAAAATGGCAAGGGTGAAGTTGGGGAGACGAAAACGAGAGGCAAATAATGTAAATGCGAGGGAGATGGGTTTGTGATGGGTACTTGGTATGTCTTGACTTGAGCGAAGATCTCCCCGGCGACGGCGCCAGAAATCCTTCTTGCTATGTCTTGAGCCAGCGTTGGTTTTCCACGAAGAGGAGAGGGTGATGCAGCAAGTGTAGCGTAAGTATTTCCCTCAGTTTTGAGAACCAAGGTATCAATCCAGTAGGAGGCTCCTCAAAAGTCCCACGCACCTACACAAAAAAACTGAGAACTCGCAACCAACGCAAAAAAGGGGTTGTCAATCCCTTCACGGCCCCTTGCGAAAGTAAGATCTGATAGAGAGATAGTAATATATGTTTGGTATTTTGTAATATAGATGCAAAAAGTAAAGATGCAAATAAAAGTAGATTGAAAGCAAATATGATAAGAGATAGACCCGGGGGCCATAGGTTTCACTACAGGCTTCTCTCGAGATAGCATAAGTATTACGGTGGGTGAACAAATTACTGTCGAGCAATTGATAGAAAAGCGCATAGTTATGAGATAATTTAGGCATGATCATGTATATAGGCATCACATCCATAACAAGTAGACCGACTCCTGCCTGGATGTACTACTATTACTCCACACATCAACCGACTCCTGCCTGCATCTAGAGTATTCGGTTCATAAGAACAGAGTAACGCATTAAGCAAGATGACATGATGTAGATGCATAAACTCATGCAATATGATATAAACCCCATCTTGTTATCCTCGATAGCAGCAATACAATACGTGTCTTGCAACCCTTTCTATCACTGGGTAAGAACACCGCAAGATTGAACCCAAAGCTAAGCACTTCTCCCATGGCAAGAAAGACCAATCTAGTAGGCCAAACCAAACTGATAATTCGAAGAGACTTTCAAAGATAACTCAATCATACATAAAAGAATTCAGAGAAGATTCAAATATTATTCATAGATAAACTTGATCGTAAACCCACAATTCATTGGATCTCGACAAACACACCGCAAAAAGATATTACATCGAATTGATCTCCACAAGAGAGGGGGAGAACATTGTATTGAGATCCAAAAAGAGAGAAGAAGCCATCTAGCTAATAGCTATGGACCCATAGGTCTGTGGTAAACTACTCACAACTCATCGGAGGTGCAAGGGTGTTGATGTAGAAGCCCTCCGTGGTTGATTCCCCCTCCGGCAGAGTGCCGGCGAAGGCTCCAAGATGGGATCTCATGGATATAGAAGGTTACGGCAGTGGAAATTGTGTTTCGTGGTGCTCCTGTATGTTTTCGGGGTCCGTAGGTATATATAGGAGGAAGAAGTACGCCGGTGGCCACCTGAGGGTCCCACGAGTCAGGGGGGCGCGCCCTATAGGGGGGCGCGACCCCCTATCTCGTGGGGCCCTCGGAAGCTTCTTGACTTGCACTCCAAGCTCTCCAGATAATGTTCGTTCCAAAAATCACGCTCCCGAAGGTTTCATTCCGTTTGGACTCCATTTGATATTCCTTTTCTTCGAAATACTGAAATAGGCAAAAAAACAGCAATACAGGCTGGGCCTCCGGTTAGTAGGTTAGTCCCAAAAATGATATAAATATGTAAAATAAAGCCCATAAACATCCAAAAGGGGTAATATAATAGCATGGAACAATAAAACAATTATAGATACGTTGGAGACGTATCAGTCTGCATTACAACAAAAACAACTATGACAATTTTCCATTAAATTAAATGTATGGTATGTTAATAATGATTGTATTACCCGCACCAATTGTAGGTTGCCCTCCATATTTGCTCCACCATTTACAAATTTCCTGATGCTAGCCATAAGATGGTCAAGCGTAAGCTGTCCAAAACTGGTGCTCTTTATTGTCTCAACGTTTCAAACAATCCCAAGGTATTTGTTGTCCACATACTACTGTGTTGTCGGGAATGCATATTTGCCTATGGTGTACAAGAGAAATGGCCTAACAAAATTAGGTTTGCTATCGCCTTTCATCTTGGCTAGCAATCCTTTCAAAGTTACTGTCATTGGGGTCTTTCAGTTCCTTCCACAACTCCAAAGTATCGTTGTGATTTGAAGAGACGTGATTCTTCCCCATGCAGGGGAGGCCTGTTATATGCTCCACATCTTTTAGTGTGATCCTACATGGTCTCCCTATAATTCACTGGTGGAAAAACAGGCTTCCGTCCAGCCCCATAAGTCGTGAAGCTGTAGGGACCGCGACTAATGGGACCTTTAGTCGCGGTTCTGGAGGTGAACCGCGACCAAAGGCCTGGGCCCAGGGCGCTCGGTGGCCAGCTGGCGCACGTGAGGGTCTTTAGTCGCGGTTGGCCAGGACAACCGCGACTAAAGGCCTTCGGGCACCTTTAGTCACGGTTTGCCAGGCCAACCGCAACTAAAGCCCCTCCCCTATATATACCCATCCAGCAGCCAACACTTAGCCATTTGGAGCCATTCTCTTCACAAGTGGGTGTAGGTTTGCTTTTGGTTCCTCTTATGCACATAAGGTGTTTGATGAAATGCCCCAAGAGCAGGAAACAAACATGACATGAAGTGTTGGAGCCACACTCCTCGATCGCGGTTAGCAACTTGATGAACCTTTGATGTGTCATTGATAAAATATGCATGTGTGCAGTTCATTGTTTAATTTATATTGTTTGTAGCTAGTTAGTTTAACAAATGCATGATGGTTAATTATATATTTTATATTATAATAATGCAGATGAATCGGCAATGGATGTACGGTAACCGACTCTCCGGCGAGTTCACTACGGGTTTGAAAGATTTCCTCGTAGTGGCTAATGCGAACAAGCAGGGGGGTTTTGTTATCTGTCCATGTGTTATCTGTAAGAATCAGAAGGGTTACTCTTCCTCAAGAGATGTTCACATGCATCTGCTTCGGCACGGTTTCATGCCAAGCTATAATTGTTGGACCAAGCATGGAGAAAGAGGGGTTATAATGGAAGAAGATGAAGAAGGGGATGATTTCATCGATGAAAGCTATCTTGCTCATTTCGGTGATACTTTCATGGAGGATGCTGAAGGTGAAGGGGAAGGTGAAGAAGAGGCACGTGATGATCCCGTTGATGATCTTGGTCGGACCATTGCTGATGCACGGAGACGCTGCGAAACTGAAAAGGAGAGGGAGAATTTGGATCGCATGTTAGAGGATCACAGAAAGGCGCTGTACCCCGGATGCGATGATGGTCTGAAAAAGCTGGGCTGCACACTGGATTTGCTGAAATGGAAGGCAGAGGCAGGTGTAGCTGACTCGGCATTTGAAAACTTGCTGAAAATGTTGAAGAATATGTTTCCAAAGGATAACGAGTTGCCCGCCAGTACGTACGAAGCAAAGAAGGTTGTCTGCCCTCTAGGTTTAGAGGTTCTGAAGATACATGCATGCATCAACGACTGCATCCTCTACCGCGGTGAATACGAGAATTTGAATGAATGCCCGGTATGCACTGCATTGCGTTATAAGATCAGAGGCGATGACCCTGGTGACGATGTTGAGGGCCAGAAACCCAGGAAGAGGGTTCCCGCCAAGGTGATGTGGTATGCTCCTATAATACCACGGTTTAAACGTCTGTTCAGGAACAAAGAGCATGCCAAGTTGTTGCGATGGCACAAAGAGGACCGTAAGTCGGACGGGGAGTTGAGACACACCGCAGATGGAACGCAATGGAGAAAGATCGACAGATGGTTCAAAGATTTTGCAGCTGACGCAAGGAACATAAGATTTGCTCTAAGTACGGATGGCATGAATCCTTTTGGCGAGCAGAGCTCCAGCCATAGCACCTGGCCCGTGACTCTATGCATCTACAACCTTCCTCCTTGGTTGTGCATGAAGCGGAAGTTCATTATGATGCCAGTGCTCATCCAAGGTCCGAAGCAACCCGGCAACGACATCGATGTGTACCTAAGGCCATTAGTTGATGAACTTTTACAGCTGTGGGGTGGTGTCCGTGTGTGGGATGAGCACAAACAAGAGGAATTTGACCTACGAGCGTTGCTTTTCGTAACCATCAATGATTGGCCTGCTCTTAGTAACCTTTCGGGACTGTCAAATAAGGGATACAATGCATGCACGCACTGCTTACATGAGACTGAAAGTGTACATTTGCCAAATTGTAAGAAGAACGTGTACCTTGGGCATCGTCGATTTCTTCCGAAAATTCATCCAGTAAGAAAGAAAGGCAAGCATTACAACGGCAAGGCAGATCACCGGCCGAAGCCTGCGGAACGCACTGGTGCTGAGGTATTTGATATGGTCAAGGATTTGAAAGTCATCTTTGGAAAGGGTCCTGGCGGACAATTAGTTCCGAAGGGAGCTGACGGGCACGCAGCCATGTGGAAGAAGAAATCTATATTCTGGGAGCTAGAATATTGGAAAGTCCTAGATGTCCGCTCTGCAATCGACGTGATGCACGTTACGAAGAATTTTTGCGTGAACCTCCTAAGCTTCTTGGGCGTGTATGGGAAGACAAATGATACAAAGGAAGCACGGCAGGACCAGCAACGTTTGAAAGACCCTGATGACCGGCATCCGGAATGGTTTCAAGGTCGTGCCAGCTACGCTCTGACCAAAGAAGAGAAGGTCATCTTTTTTGAATGCCTGAGCAGTATGAAGGTCCCGTCTGGATTCTCGTCCAATATAAAGGGAATAATAAACATGGCGGAGAAAAAGTTCCAAAACCTGAAGTCTCACGACTGCCACGTGATTATGACGCAATTGCTTCCGATTGCTTTGAGGGGGCTCCTGCCGGAAAATGTTCGAGTAGCCATTGTGAAGCTATGTGCATTCCTCAATGCAATCTCTCAGAAGGTAATCAATCCAGAAGTTCTACCACGGTTACAGAATGATGTGATCCAATGTCTTGTCAGTTTCGAGTTGGTGTTCCCGCCATCCTTCTTCAATATTATGACGCACCTCCTGGTTCACCTAGTCGAAGAGATTTTCGTTCTCGGTCCTGTATTTCTACACAATATGTTCCCCTTCGAGAGGTTCATGGGAGTATTAAAGAAATATGTTCGTAACCGTGCTAGGCCAGAAGGAAGCATCGCCAAGGGATATGGAAATGAGGAGGTAATTGAGTTTTGTGTTGACTTTGTTCCTGACCTTAAGCCGATTGGTCTTCCTCGATCGCGGCACGAGGGGAGACTAAGTGGAAAAGGCACGATCGGAAGGAAATCAACGATATGTATGGACGGCCATTCTCTGACTGAAGCACACCACACTGTACTGACCAATTCCAGCTTGGTGGCTCCGTACTTTGAGAAACACAATAATATTTTACGCTCGGACAACCCAGGGAAGCCTGAATCCTGGATTAGGAAGGCCCACATGGAGACTTTCGGCAGTTGGTTGAGAAAACATTTAATGAATGACAATGATGTTGTAGATCAGCTGTACATGTTGGTGTTGGGTTTCGTAGAAATTTCAAAAAATTTTCCTACGCGCACACAGGATCATGTGATGCATAGCAACGAGAGGAGAGTGTTGTCTACGTACCCAACGCAGACCGACTGCGGAAGCGATGACACGACGTAGAGGAAGTAGTCGTACGTCTTCTCGATCCAACCGATCAAGCACCGAAACTACGGCACCTCCGAGTTCGAGCACACGTTCAGCTCGATGACGATCCCCGGACTCCGATCCAGCAAAGTGTCGGGGATGAGTTCCGTCAGCACGACGGCGTGGTGACGATCTTGATGAACTACAGCAGCAGGGCTTCGCCTAAACTCCGCTACAGTATTATCGAGGAATATGGTGGCAGGGGGCACCGCACACGGCTAAGGAATAGATCACGTGGATCAACTTGTGTTAACTTGTGTGTTTAGAGGTGCCCCTGCCTCCGTATATAAAGGAGGAGAGGAGGGGAGGCTGGCCGGCCAAAGGGGGGAGGCGCAGGAGAGTCCTACTCCCTCTGGGAGTAGGATTCCCCCTCCAATCCTAGTCCAACTAGGATTCCTTGGAGGGGAAAAGAGGAGGAGGGGGCCGGCCACCTCTCCTAGTCCTAATAGGACTAGGGGAAGGGGGGGCGCGCAGCCCATCTAGGGCAACCCCTTCTCTTTTCCACTAAGGCCCACTATGGCCCAAATAGCTCCCGGGGGTTCCGGTAACCCTCCCGGTATTCCGGTAAAATCCCGATTTCACCCGGAACACTTCCGATATCCCAATATAGGCTTCCAATATATCAATCTTTACGTCACGACCATTTCGAGACTCCTCGTCATGTCCGTGATCACATCCGGGACTCCGAACAACCTTCGGTACATCAAAATGCATAAACTCATAATATAACTGTCATCGTAACCTTAAGCGTGCGGACCCTACGAGTTCGAGAACAATGTAGACATGACCGAGACACGTCTCTGGTCAATAACCAATAGCGGGACCTGGATGCCCATATTGGCTCCTACATATTCTACGAAGATCTTTATCGGTCAGACCGCATAACAACATACGTTGTTCCCTTTGTCATCGGTATGTTACTTGCCCGAGATTCGATCGTCGGTATCCAATACCTAGTTCAATCTCGTTACCGGCAAGTCTCTTTACTCGTTCCGTAATACATCATCTCACAACTAACATATTAGTTGTAATGCTTGCAAGGCTTATGTGATGTGTATTACCGAGAGGGCCCAGAGATACCTCTCCGACAATCGGAGTGACAAATCCTAATCTCGAAATACGCCAACCCAACATCGACCATTGGAGACACCTGTAGTACTCCTTTATAATCACCCAGTTACGTTGTGACGTTTGGTAGTACCCAAAGTGTTCCTCCGGTAAACGGGAGTTGCATAATCTCATAGTCATAGGAACATGTATAAGTCATGAAGAAAGCAATAGCAACATACTAAACGATCGGGTGCTAAGCTAATGGAATGGGTCATGTCAATCAGATCATTCTACTAATGATGTGACCCCGTTAATCAAATAACAACTCATTGTTCATGGTTAGGAAACATAACCATCTTTGATTAACGAGCTAGTCAAGTAGAGGCATACTAGTGACACTTTGTTTGTCTATGTATTCACACATGTATCATGTTTCCGGTTAATACAATTCTAGCATGAATAATAAACATTTATCATGAAATAAGGAAATAAATAATAACTTTATTATTGCCTCTAGGGCATATTTCCTTCAGTCTCCCACTTGCACTAGAGTCAATAATCTAGTTCACATCGTCATGTGATTTAACACCAATATTCATATCTGTATATGATTAACACCCATAGTTCACATCATCATGTGACCAACACCCAAAGGGTTTACTAGAGTCAATAATCTAGTTCACATCGCTATGTGATTAACATCCAAAGAGTACTAAGGTGTGATCATGTTTTGCTCGTGAGAGAAGCTTAGTCAACGGGTCTGTCACATTCAGAGCCGTATGTATTTTGCAAATATTCTATGTCTACAATGCTCTGTGCGGAGCTACTCTAGCTAATTGCTCCCACTTTCAATATGTATCCAGATTGAGACTTAGAGTCATCTGGATCAGTGTAAAAGTTTGCACTGATGTAACTTTTACAACAAACTCTTTTATCACCTCCATAATCG
The DNA here is from genome assembly GCF_018294505.1 of Triticum aestivum. Taxonomy (NCBI): domain Eukaryota; kingdom Viridiplantae; phylum Streptophyta; class Magnoliopsida; order Poales; family Poaceae; genus Triticum; species Triticum aestivum. Next base: position 696,217,880 of record NC_057813.1, read on the forward strand.
AGAAACATCTCCTTAGTCCTTACTAAGGATATTCTTGACCAATGTCCAGTGATCTACTCCTAGATCACTATTGTACTCCCTTGCCAAATACAGAGCAAGGTATACAATAGGTCTGGTACATAGCATAGCATACTTTATAGAACCTATGACTGAGGCATAGGGAATGACTTTTCATTCTCTTTCTATTTTCTGCTGTGGTCGGGATTTGAGTCTTACTCAATTTCATACCTTTGCAACACAGGCAAGAACTCTTTCTTTAACTGTTCCATTTTGAACTATTTCAAAATCTTGCCAAGGTATGTAGTCATTGAAAATCTTATCAAGCGTCTTGATCTATCTCAATAGATCTTGATGCTCAATATATAAGTAGCTTTTACTGAGGTCTTTTCTTTTTAAAGAACTCCTTTAAAACACTCCTTTATGCTTTGCAGAAAAATTCTACATCATTTCTGATCAACAATATGTTACTCACATATACTAATCAGAAAGGCTGTAGTGCTCCCACTCACTTTATTGTAAATACAGGCTTCATCGTAAGCCCATATAAAACTATATGCTTTGATCAACTTATCAAAGCGTATATTCCAACTCCGAGATGCTTGCACCAGTCCATAGATGGATCGCTGGAGCTTGCACATTTTGTTAGCACCTTTAGGATTGACAAAACCTTCTGGTTGCATCATATACAACTCTTCTTCCAGAAATCCATTCAGAAATGCAGTTTTGACATCCATCTGCCAAATTTCATAATCATAAAATGCGGCAATCGCTAACATGATTCGGATAGACTTAAGCATCGATACGAGTGAGAAAACCTCATCGTATTCAACACCTTGAACTTGTTGAAAAACTTTTGCAACAAGTCGAGCTTGGTAGATAGTAACACTACTATCAGTGTCCGTCTTCCTCTTGAAGATCCATTTATTTAACATGGCTTTGCTGATCATCGAGCAAGTCAATCAAAGTCCATACTTTGTTGTCATACATGGATCATATCTCAGATTTTATGGCCTCAAGCCATCTCGCGGAATCTGGGCTCATCATCGCTTTCCTCATAGTTCGTAGGTTCATCATGGTCTAGTAACATGACTTCCAGAATATGATTACTACACCACTCTGGTGTAGATCTTACTCTGGAAGATCTACGAGGTTCTGTAGTAACTTGATCTGAAGTTTTATGATCAATATCATTAGCTTCCTCACTAATTGGTGTATTTGTCACAGGAACTGATTTCTGTGATGAACTACTTTCCAATAAGGGAGCAGGTACAGTTACCTCATCAAGTTCTACTTTCCTCCCACTCACTTCTTTCGAGAGAAACTCCTTCTCCAGAAAGGATCCATTTTTAGCAACGAATATCTTGCCTCCAGATCTGTGATAGAAGGTGTACCCAACAATTTCCTTTGGGTATTCTATGAAGACGCACTTCTCCGATTTGGGTTCGAGCTTATCAGGATGAAACTTTTCCACATAAGCATCGCAGCCCCAATCTTTAAGAAACGACAACTTGGGTTTCTTGCTAAACCATAGTTCATATAGTGTCGTCTCAACGGATTTAGATGGTGCCCTTTTAACGTGAATGCATCTGTCTTTAATGCATAACCCCAAAACGACAATGGTAAATCAATAAGAGACATCATAGATCGCACCATATCCAATAAAGCGCGGTTAAGACGTTCGGACACACCATAACATTGTGGTGTTCCAGGTGGCGTGAGATATGAAACTATTCCACATTGTTTTAATTGAAGACCAAACTCGTAATTCAAATATTCGTCTCCGTGATCAGATCGCAGAAACTTTATTTTTCTTGTTACGATGATTTTTCCACTTCACTCTAAAATTCTTTGAACCTTTCAATTATTTCAGACTTATGTTTCATCAAGTAGATATACTTATATCTGCTCAAATCATCTGTGAAGATCAGAAAATAATGATACTTGCCACGAGCATCAACACTCATTGGATTGCATACATCGGTATGTATTATTTCCAATAAGTCAGTAGCACGTTCCATTGTTCTGGAGAACGGAGTTTTAGTCATCTTGCCCAAAAGGCACGGTTCGCAAGCATCAAATGATTCATAACCAAGTGATTCCGAAAATCCATCTTTATGGAGTATCTTCATGCGCTTTACACCGATATGACCCAAACGGCTGTGCCACAAATAAGTTGCACTATCATTATTAACTTTGCATCTTTTGGTTTCAATATTATGAATATGTGTATCACTACGATCGAGATCCAATGAACCATTTTCATTGGGTGTGTAACCATATAAGGTTTTATTCATGTAAACAGAACAACATTTTATTCTCTTACTTAAATGAATTACCGTATTGCAATAAACATGATCAAATCATATTCATGTTCAACGCCAACACCAAATAACACTTATTTAGTTTCAACACTAATCCCGAAAGTATAGGGAGTGTGCGATGATCATATCAATCTTGGAACTACTTCCAACACTCATCGTCACTTCCCCTTCAACTAGTCTTTGTTTATTCTGCAACTCCCGTTTCGAGTTTACTAATCTTTAGCAACTGAACTAGTATCAAATACTGAGGGGTTGCTATAAACACTAGTAAAGTACACATCAATAACATGTATATCAAATATACTTATGTTCACTTTGCCATCCTTATTATCTGCCAATCACTTGGGGTAGTTCCGCTTCCTGTGACCAGTCCCTTTGCAGTAGAAACACTTAGTCTCAGGCTTAGGACCAGACTTGGGCTTCTTCACTTTGAGCAGCAACTTGCTTGCTGTTCTTCTTGAAGTTCCCCTTCTTCCCTCTGCCCTTTTCTTGAAACTAGTGGTCTTGTCAATCATCAACACTTGATGCTCTTTCTTGATTTTTACCTTCGTTGATTTCAATATCACGAAGAGCTCGGGAATCATTTTTGTCATCCCTTGCATACTATAGTTCATCACGAAGTTCAGTAACATAGTGATGGTGACTAGAGAATTCTGTCAATCACTATCTTATCTGGAAGATTAACTCCCACTTGATTCAAGCGATTGAAGTACTCAGACAATCTGAGCACATGCTCACTAGTTGAGCGATTCTCCTCCATCTTTTAGCTATAGAACTTGTTGGAGATTTCATATCTCTCAACTCGGGTATTTGCTTGAAATACTAACTTCAAATACTGGAACATCTCATATGGTCCATGATGTTCAAAACATCTTTGAAGTCCCGATTCTAAGCCATAAAGCATGGTGCACATAACTATCCAGTAGTCATCATATTGAGCTAGCCAAACGTTCATAACGTTTGCATTTGCTCCTGCAATAGGTCTGTCACCTAGCGGTGCATGAAGGACATAATTCTTCTGTGCAGCAATGAGGATAAACCTCACATCGCGGATCAAATCCGCATCATTGCTACTAACATTTTTCAACACAATTTTCTCTAGGAACATATCAAAATAAACACAGGGAAGCAACAATGCGAGCTATCGATCTACAACATAATTTGCAAAATACTACCAGGACTAAGTTCATGATAAATTTAAGTTCAATTAATCATATTACTTAAGAACTCCCACTTAGATAGATATCCCTCTAATCTTCTAAGTGATCACGTGATCCAAATCAACTAAACCATAACCGATCATCACGTGAGATGGAGTAGTTTTCAATGGTGAACATCGTTATGTTGATCATATCTACTATATGATTCACGCTCGACCTTTCGGTCTCCGTGTTCCGAGGCCATATCTGCATATGCTAGGCTCGTCAAGTTTAACCTGAGTATTCTGCGTGCGCAAACTGTTTGCACCCGTTGTATTGAACGTAGAGCCTATCACACCCGATCATCACGTGGTGTCTCAGCACGAAGAACTTTCGCAACGGTGCATACTCAGGGAGAACACTTCTTGATAATTTAGTGAGAGATCATCTTATAATGCTACCGTCAATCAAAGCAAGATAAGATGCATAAAAAGATAAACATCACATGCAATCAATATAAGTGATATGATATGGCCATCATCATCTTGTGCTTGTGATCTCCATCTCCGAAGCACCGTCATGATCACCATCGTCACCGGCGCGACACCTTGATCTCCATCGTAGCATCGTTGTCGTCTCGCCAATCTTATGCTTCCACGACTATCACTACCGTTTAGTAATAAAGTAAAGCATTACATCGCGATTGCATTGCATACAATAAAGCGACAACCATATGGCTCCTGCCAGTTGCCGATAACTTGGTTACAAAACATGATCATCTCATACAATAAAATTCAGCATCATGCCTTGACCATATCACATCACAACATGCCCTGCAAAAACAAGTTAGACGTCCTCTACTTTGTTGTTGCATGTTTTACGTGGCTGCTACGGGCTTAAGTAAGAACCAATCTCACCTACGCATCAAAACCACAACGATAGTTTGTCAAATAGACTCCGTTTTAACCTTCGCAAGGACCGGGCGTAGCCATACTTGGTTCAACTAAAGTTGGAGAGGCAGTCGCCCGCAAGCCATCTCTGTGCAAAGCACGTCGAGGGAACCGGTCTCGCGTAAGCGTACACGTAAGGTTGGTCCGGGTCGTCTCGTCCAACAATACCGCCGAACCAAAGTATGACATGCTGGTAGGCAGTATGACTTGTATCGTCCACAACTCACTTGTGTTCTACTCGTGCATATAACATCAACATAAATAACCTAGGCTCGGATGCCACTGTTGGGTTTCGTAGAAATTTCAAAAAATTTTCCTACGCGCACACAGGATCATGTGGTGCATAGCAACGAGAGGAGAGTGTTGTCTACGTACCCAACGCAGACCGACTGCGGAAGCGATGACACGACGTAGAGGAAGTAGTCGTACGTCTTCTCGATCCAACCGATCAAGCACCGAAACTACGGCACCTCCGAGTTCGAGCACACGTTCAGCTCGATGACGATCCCCGGACTCCGATCCAGCAAAGTGTCGGGGATGAGTTCCGTCAGCACGACGGCGTGGTGACGATCTTGATGAACTACAGCAGCAGGGCTTCGCCTAAACTCCGCTACAGTATTATCGAGGAATATGGTGGCAGGGGGCACCGCACACGGCTAAGGAATAGATCACGTGGATCAACTTGTGTTAACTTGTGTGTTTAGAGGTGCCCCTGCCTCCGTATATAAAGGAGGAGAGGAGGGGAGGCTGGCCGGCCAAAGGGGGGAGGCGCAGGAGAGTCCTACTCCCTCTGGGAGTAGGATTCCCCCTCCAATCCTAGTCCAACTAGGATTCCTTGGAGGGGAAAAGAGGAGGAGGGGGCCGGCCACCTCTCCTAGTCCTAATAGGACTAGGGGAAGGGGGGGCGCGCAGCCCATCTAGGGCAGCCCCTTCTCTTTTCCACTAAGGCCCACTATGGCCCAAATAGCTCCCGGGGGGTTCCGGTAACCCTCCCGGTATTCCGGTAAAATCCCGATTTCACCCGGAACACTTCCGATATCCCAATATAGGCTTCCAATATATCAATCTTTACGTCTCGACCATTTCGAGACTCCTCGTCATGTCCGTGATCACATCCGGGACTCCGAACAACCTTCGGTACATCAAAATGCATAAACTCATAATATAACTGTCATCGTAACCTTAAGCGTGCGGACCCTACGGGTTCGAGAACAATGTAGACATGACCGAGACACGTCTCTGGTCAATAACCAATAGCGGGACCTGGATGCCCATATTGGCTCCTACATATTCTACGAAGATCTTTATCGGTCAGACCGCATAACAACATACGTTGTTCCCTTTGTCATCGGTATGTTACTTGCCCGAGATTCGATCGTCGGTATCCAATACCTAGTTCAATCTCGTTACCGGCAAGTCTCTTTACTCGTTCCGTAATACATCATCTCACAACTAACATATTAGTTGTAATGCTTGCAAGGCTTATGTGATGTGTATTACCGAGAGGGCCCAGAGATACCTCTCCGACAATCGGAGTGACAAATCCTAATCTCGAAATACGCCAACCCAACATCGACCATTGGAGACACCTGTAGTACTCCTTTATAATCACCCAATTACGTTGTGACGTTTGGTAGTACCCAAAGTGTTCCTCCGGTAAACGGGAGTTGCATAATCTCATAGTCATAGGAACATGTATAAGTCATGAAGAAAGCAATAGCAACATACTAAACGATCGGGTGCTAAGCTAATGGAATGGGTCATGTCAATCAGATCATTCTACTAATGATGTGACCTCGTTAATCAAATAACAACTCATTGTTCATGGTTAGGAAACATAACCATCTTTGATTAATGAGCTAGTCAAGTAGAGGCATACTAGTGACACTTTGTTTGTCTATGTATTCACACATGTATCATGTTTCCGGTTAATACAATTCTAGCATGAATAATAAACATTTATCATGAAATAAGGAAATAAATAATAACTTTATTATTGCCTCTAGGGCATATTTCCTTCAGTTGGCCAAGACACCATCTTCGACTATAACGACTTTCCAAGGGTACGAGATAAATGGGAATACATTTTACACGATCGCCCAAGATAAAAAGAGCACCAACCAAAACAGTGGTGTCCGCTTTGATGCAGCAACCGAGAATGGGCAAAAGGTCACATATTATGGTTACATAGAGGAGATATGGGAACTTGACTATGGACCCTCCTTTAAGGTCCCTTTGTTCCGGTGCAAATGGTTCAAGCTAACAGGAGGTGGGGTAAAGGTGGACCAGCAATACGGAATGACAATGGTGGATTTCAACAATCTTGGTTACCTTGACGAACCATTCGTCCTAGCGAAAGATGTCGCTCAGGTTTTCTATGTGAAGGACATGAGTAGCAAACCGAGGAAACGGAAAGATAAGAAAACGATCAGTACATCATGCGATGATCCAAAGCGCCACATTGTTCTTTCAGGGAAAAGAAACATCGTGGGAGTGGAGGACAAGACAGACATGTCAGAAGATTATAATATGTTTGCTGAAATTCCGCCCTTCAAAGTGAACACCGACCCAAGCATTAAGTTAAATGATGAGGATGCTCCATGGATACGGCACAATCGTAAGCAAGCAGGGACACAAGGGAAGAAATGATGTGTAATAATTTATTGTACCAAACTTTGTTGAATGGATCATGTGAATTATATTACCCGTGATGTGTTTGGTGTCCATTTTCGAATGATACATGAAATTTGGAGTGATGTAGTCCATGACGCTCTGCAGAGTCCGGCCGTACCACCATAGCCGACGACCGGCCTCTGGTATATTATTTTGAATTGAATTAGTTTTATTTTTCTGAATTTTTTGATATATTATTTGTATTTTTAACATTTTGAATTGACTTAGTTTTATTTTTCTGAATTTTTTGATATATTATTTGTATTTTTAACATTTTGAATTGAATTAGTTTTATTTTTCTTAATTTTTTGATATATTATTTGTATTTTTAGAATTTTGAATTGAATTAGTTTTATTTTTCTGAATTTTTTGATATATTATTTGTATTTTTAGAATTTTGAATTGAATTAGTTTTATTTTTCTGAATTTTTTGATATATTATTTGTATTTTTAACATTTTGAATTGAATTAGTTTTTTTTTCTGAATTTTTTGATATATTATTTGTATTTTTAACATATTGAATTGAATTAGTTCTATTTTTCTTAATTTTTTGATATATTATTTGTATTTTTAACATATTGAATTGAATTAGTTTTATTTTTCTTAATTTTTTGATATATTATTTGTATTTTTAGAATTTTGAATTGAATTAGTTTTATTTTTCTGAATTTTTTGATATATTATTTGTATTTTTAAGATTTTGAAAAAGAAAAAGTATTTGGAAAATACCTTTAGTCGCGGTTGGCCTGCCCAACCGCGACTAAAGGTGGTTGCGCGCGGGAACGAAAAACCCGCCAAAAAAGTCCTTTAGTCGCGGGTCGCCTCCCCAACCGCGACTAAAGGTTACCCTTTAGTCGCGGGTCGCCTCCCCGACCGCGACTAAAGGTTTCCCTTTAGTCGCGGGTCGCCTCCCCAACCGCGACTAAAGGCCCTTTAGTCGCGGGTCGCCTCCCCAACCGCGACTAAAGGGTGGGGGCTATAAATACAACCGCCCGACCCGTCGCCTCCATTTCTCCGCTCGTTCTCTGCCGCGCCGAAGGCCTGCCGCCCTCGCCCTCGACGCCGCCCGCCGTCGACCTCGCCCTCGACGCCGCCCGCCGTCGCCCGCGCCCTCGACGCCGCCCGCCGTCGCCCGCCGCCCCCTCTCGCCCACGTACGGCGCCCGCCGCCCCCTTTCGCCCTAGTACGCCGCCCGCCGGCCTCCCTCGCCCACCGCGCCGCCTCGCTGCCCTCAACGCCGGCGGCCGGCCTCGCCGCCCTCAACGCCGACGTTGATTGAGAGAGAGAGAGAGCAGAGAGAGAGAGCAGAGAGAGAGAGAGCAGAGAGCAGAGAGAAAGAGCGATGATCGAGAGAGAGAGAGAGAGCAGAGAGAGAGAGCAGAGAGCAGAGAGAGAGAGAGAGAGAGAGAGAGCAGAGAGAGAGAGAGAGAGAGAGAGAATTTTTTAACTAGTTAATTAACAAAAAAAACGGTAAAATTTGATAATTAACAAAAACGGTAAATAACTTAGTTTAACAAAAACGGTAAATAACTTAAAACTTGATAATTAACAAAAAAACCCATAAAATTTGATAATTAACAAAAAAAACGTATATACGGAGAGGGGCGGCGAGGGGGTCGGCGATGCGCGCGGTGTTTTTTTAGGGATCGAGAGGGGACGGCGAGGGTTATAAATGTGTTGTCCTCGCCTCCCCTCTCCGTGACGCCGTCGTCTGCCGCCCCGTCTCGCGCTCTACCGCGACACCCTCTCCCACCCCTTCCTCGCCCCCTCCTTTTGCCACCGCCCTTTCGCCACCGCCACCGCCACCGCCCCCCTTCTTCACTTAATTAATTTGTTTTTACTACATGTTTTCAGGACTGACATAATGGCGGACGATAGAGCTGACCCGATTATGGACAACTATGATCCGGACGGTGAAGCACATATGTTCGGCATCATAAACGGCGATATTCTATATGTGCCGACCGGAGAAGAAGAAGATGATATCTCTTCTTATCTGAACCTTGACGGTGAAGATGAAGGGCGCCGTCAGCAAGATGATGCCGAACAAACGTCGATAAACGACGATCTTCAAATGGAAGTAGCAACCACCTCCGGCGCCGAGGTATATATATATACATTGAGCCTCTGGTGATACAAACTAACTGTTTTGAATAAATATGTGTGTACTAACGCGCGCGACTCTTTCTTATTTTAGCCCTCGGCCGGATCGTCGAAACAATCGAGTACGTCGTCAAAGCGTGGCGCAACCAAGACGATGAAACAAGGAGAAACATGCACCATCGAGGTTGTCGACAGTGCAACCGGCAGGCCGCTGGAGCCCCGCAAGAACGCCACCAAGTTTGTCAGCCAATGCGGAGGCATTGTTAGAGACAACGTCTCGATCACCGTCCAGGAGTGGAATGAGCCAAAGAAGGCACGAATTGATGGTTTCACTTTTGTCGATAAGAGAACAAAAAAAGATTGCTTCAAGAAGCTTATGGAACATTTTGTTCTACCTCCGGAATACAACAAATTCGATGAGGAGGGTAACAAGATTGAGGAAAACAAGGAGAGGAGGAGGCTAGTCAAACAGTTCGCTCTTCATAAGATGGCCGACGCATTCCGGAAATTCAAGCAAAATCTAGCCCATGACTTTGTCAAGCAGAACAAGACTCCGGATTTCAAAGGACAATATGAGAAACTGAAACATGATTGGCCAGAATTTGTGAAGCAAAAGAAATCGGAGCAGTTCATTCAAATATTGAAAAAAAATAAGGAAAATGCGGCTAAGAAGGAGTACAATCATGTTATGGGGCCAGGAGGGTATCGCATTTGGGTGCCTAGGTTGGAGAAGATGGAGAACCAGCTGAGGGCGCGAGGAATCCGTCCAGGTACGGAGGGATGGGACCCAAGGGCCAAAAGCTGGTGGTACGGGCATGGGGGAACGCTGAACCCGGAGACAGGGGAGTGTGTTTACCGGGGCAAATTAATTAAACCCACCCAAGCCCTTATTAACGCAATGAGGGATGCTCAACAGGGGAAGATCAAGTTCAACAGAGAGAACGACGCGCTGACAAAAGCCCTCGGGAATCCTGAACACGGAGGACGTGTACGAGGCATGGGGCACATTCCGTGGAAAATAGGGTTCCCCCAGAACGATGACCCGTACGGTTACAGAAGCCGTAAGAGAAAGATGGATCGGGAAGCAGATGTTGTGGCACGGTTGGCATCGGAAATGGATGTGATGAAGAAAACCATGAGTGTACTAGTAGCCGAAAGAGATGCAGCTCGGGTGCAGCATGAAGATCATCCAACGGATCTCGTAAGCCAGCAGCGGAGAAGCAGCGTGGCTTCCACGGAGGCCCCACCGGCTAGTGCAGATGCACCGACGATCGAAATTACTGCACCGGAGCCTCTGGTGGTCGAAATTACTGCACCGGAGCCTCTGGTGGTCGAAATTACTTCACCGGAGCCTCCTCGCTACCCCGTGGACGATATAAAGGAGATGAAAGAATGTCATCTGTATTATCCTATCGGGAACATGTCCATGAAGGTAGCCATCGGCAGTGCTTTACCATGTTTACCTGGAGCACTCCACCACAACAACCCCATTCAAGATGGCTATGCTCGTGTCACGGTGGAGGACATAGTCCAAGGGTTTGAGGACCTGGAGATTGACATTGCTACACCTGAAGGGGAGAAAAGACTTGGAGATGTCAAGCGCCATTTCATTCTATGGCAAAAGAAGTTTATCAAGTTTCCAGGCGAGGCGCCAAGGACAACAAGTCCACCCCCCTACGGTGGTGGTGGTGGCGGTGGCGGCGGTGGTGGTGGTGGTGGTGGTGGCGGTTCACCTACACCTCCGTCACGTCAGCCGACGCCGCCCCCCAGTCCACAACGTCCGGCGGGTGATCAGCCGCCGCCCCCCAGTCCTCGTCCGGCGGGTGATCAGACGCCGCCCCCAATCCACCTCCGGCAAAGAAGCAGAAGCAGTCCTGGATTATTAACCCGGACCCTTATGTACCTAAGACCACAAAGGTACCGGAGCCATCACTGAAGCCTCTCCCCACAAGGCCTTGGGAACGTAGTGCCGAGGAAGTCGACGCGGCCGCGGCTGCTGATTTGGAGAAATGGAAGGCGTACTGCAAGAAGAAAAGAGAGCCCGAGCCCAAGCCAGTATTTTCTGATGAGCAAAAGAAGTGGGCTAAGTCATTTTTGAGCACACCGTCCCAAGCCGCGAAGAATCTGCCTAACGACAATGCACGTGAACTTCGCAGGTAGGCACTCATGTTCAAGGAGAACAAAGAGCGGGAGAAGGCCGAAAGTAAAAAAAGCGGGAAACAAGTTGCCCAGCTCGGGGAACAAAGTAAACAATCGATTGCCCCGCTTATAGTGGAAGCCTTCTGTCCGGATGCCCCCGAGATCATACAAGCTGCGGCAGCACAGGGATTGACTGTAACGAGTGCCAGAGAACAAGCGGCCAACTTAGGTATTACTCTTCGTGAACTGTTAGGCCTTGATGAGGCGCCAGTGAAGGAGGTAGTAATTACATATGTCAAGAATGGGCCTCTCGTCGAGCCTGCGCAGGAAAAGGATCTACCTCCACAAATGAAAGGTCTGCTGAAATGGTACAAGGGTTACATAAAAAATAAAAACGCCAAAGAATATATTTATGCGGAAGTTAGACATGAGCATCACTTCAAACATTACTATGTACAAATTGAACTGAGTGAATTGTTCCAGCTTTTCAATCTGCGCGAGCTCGATAAATCTATCATCAGTTGCTACGTTCTGTAAGTGATTTATTAATTTCTACCCCATCTCGTTCATATTGCCTGCACTATATATATGTCCTAACTATATTGTTGTGTCCGCTATTATACATGCAGAATGAAGATTAAGGAATGCAGAGTAAGGAACATCCATGATGTTGGGTTCATTGACCCACACATCGTTAATGGACATGTGTTGGAGCGTCACCCCGCCGACGTGGAGGCAGACATGTGGCAGTTTCTTACAAAGCAGGAACTCAAAAGTGATATTCTATTTCCTTACCATTTTGAGTGAGTGTTTCTGTCTTGAGCACATTCTCTTTTGTTTACTCCATGCATGGTATGTGGCCGGCTAATCGATGAGTTATGCATGACGTACTGTGCATGTATCGTGTCCGCAGGTTCCACTGGATTCTGCTAGTAATTAAAGTTAACACCTCAGAATGTCTTGTCCACGACTCTGTGAATATGGATCCAAAGCTTTGGGGCGGCATGAGAAGAATGCTGCAGAAGTAATTATTTTCATTCATTTGCGCTCTATATCGATCGGCCTATTTCGTTCATTTCCTAATATCAAGTAACTAATTAATAACTCTCTTGTTCATTTAATTTTCTTTGCCTCGTAGGGTTTGGAGACGGTTCGTAGATACAAAGGTCGGTGAATTCAAAAAAGAGCTAGAATTCAAAATGTTAAAGGCTAAGAATGCTGGGGATATTCAGCCACCGGAGACCAATCTATGTGGATACTATGTCTGTGAGATGATCCGGAGATACACCTCTGAGCGGGTTCCGAGTGATACCAATGCTCAGAGGAATAACCTCCGGTGGATGCTTAGTCCAGAAGCTCGCTTCCGACCACTTCAAGAGGAACTAGCTGGATGGTTCAGCAGGGAAGTCCTCCATCCTAAAGGAGAACACTATTACGAGGACGTAGAACTTTATATGCATTAAATCATGTATGGAAACTTGTTCAAAATTGTATATGGTCATCCGATGATATTGAATATATATTGTATATTCCTCTTGAATTCTTTTTGGTTCTAATTTCAAATTTATTTGAAATTGTACATTCATATGCATGTATGTAGTACCGTAGAATATATGAAACTCCTTCAAAATTAAAATAAAGCACAAAAGAAATAAAACAATACAAATTAAACAGAAAACAGGTTTAGGGGGGGGGGCTAAAACCCTAAACCTGTGGCGGCCTTTAGTCGCGGTTGGCCAGAAGAACCGCGACTAAAGGTCCTCCGCCCCGACGGCCGCCTGGCGCCCACGTGGACGGGCCGTTAGTCGCGGTTCTTAAGCAGCCGCGACTAAAGGTGGGGGGCTTTAGTCGCGCTTATTTGGTCGCGGTTGCGCAACCGCGACTAATGGCAGTTGCGAACCGCGACCAAAGGCCTTTTTTCCACCAGTGATTATAAAGGCATCCTGCTCTGTATCATATGAATAAGCTATGGCCTGGCACATTAGAGGTCTCATTCTCATGCCAGGAGTCTTGAGAAGTTCATCCAGTCCAATCAACTTGATGTACGTCAGTTGCTGTGTGTTTAAATATTTTATGAACTTCTCGTATTGCAGCAAAGAAGCAACCTGAGTTCCCTGAATGTACAAATAGTGTGATTAGATTCTGTATGGTATTCATTTAAACACGCATAGAACCGACTAGATCTAATCTGTGCCAATATCAAAATTGTGCTCTACAGTACTGCATGAAATCATAGAGCTTCTAGGCCATATAATGAACACCAGACATAGAAAAACAATTTATCTCTGTCGGCAAATTGACTCATAATAGTATAGATTTTCAGTAGAAAGAGCAGACTTTGGTCTATGTACACTACTAAAGTTTCAGGCGTCACGCTTACGAAAATAATTGCATACATGATCAGAATATCAATAGTTTGTAGATAATCTCAAAAAAGGAATGTAGCAGTTCCATTCCAAGAATTCAAGAGCACATACTCCTTAGTTCCCATCAGATTCAAAAAGATCAATTAGTAAAGACCATGCAAAATTAAGGGGAATCACCAACATTTTCAATCACTAGAGATTAAGAACTCATTTAGAAAGCCTAAGCCAAAAAATTTGCAATTTCCAAATTTTAAGGCATATAAACAGAGACGATAACCTTGATTTTATTGCACATCTAAGTCCTATGTCATTGATTTTATGCTAAGATTCGTGCAAGCCTTTTTTTGTCCTTTTCTCTCTTCTTTCTAGACACACCCTTCTCCCTTCGGTAAAATAGGGATAGTTCGTTATGGCTGTAACTAAACGAGATAAAAAAAAGGAAGTGCGCCGTAAATTATGGGATTGCATGCAGACTTTGGAAGGAGGGAGTATGCAGAATACAAGGATCTCAATCATTACCGGAGGATTCTTTCGATGGCGACCGGCTCCATCGCCAGTTTCTCCAACGTGCCCTTGTCTTTCGTCGGCTTCTCTGACGTGCCCTTCTCTTTCATCTCAGGATTCACCGACGCAGGCTTCAAAGATGATGGCTCCGTCGGTTTCACTGACCTGGGAGCTACTTTGGGCGGCGTGGGGTGGTAATTCGGTGTAGTCATGGAAGGCTAGGTATGGGAGGCGTGGGGTGGAGTATATGATATATGCCATTAAAATCTTTGTATTTATAGGGGATTCTCTAACAACCGACCACAAGGAAATATTGGGAATTTGGGATCTCACGAAGAGGTAGTTTTAGATGACGTAATGTTTTTTAGCAAGTTTTTTTTTGAGAATTTTGTTTAGCAAGTTAATCTCAACCGTGAAGCGTTTGGGCTTCTTGTGCTTTCTTATACGGGCCTATTATAATGGGATGAGCCCATTTTAAATGAGAACATGAGAAAGGAAAGCGAGGACTCCAACAGGCGGGACGAGCCCCGTCCCAATTATTTAGGACGGGCATGCGCGAGGGCGCTTCGTCATCACTGCCACGACTCTCCAAAAAATGGTTCCTCTACCTCTGCATCCTCTCGATTCCCCTCTGCGTCGCCCACTCTCCCAACAATCTGGCTTCTGGAACGGTGAGTTCTCCTTCCTATCAATTTTGTTAGTAGTTCTCCAGTAGCAGCACATACGATGGCCTTCTTCCTATCAATTTCTTGTTCTCCTGCTTCTTTATTTTGTGCGCACAGATTCAACTACCTTCAACATGTAGTCCGTTGGCTTATGAGAATTTTGCACACAAATTTATCTGCATGCAACATCTAGTCTGTTGTCTTGTCAATTTATTGTTTTTCTCCTGCTTCTTTAGTTTGTACACACAGATTCATCTGCATGGGCGATGAACAATTCATAGATATTTATTCTTGATTGTTGATGCAGTTGTTCAGATAAATATTTCAAGAGCATAAATTTTGATTGTTAATTCACATATACTCCCTCTGCAAGGAAATATAACATCTTTTGGCTCACTAGTTTAGTGATTTCTTTATAGAGGGAGTACATGTTTAGTTTAAAATTGTTCATGCACTTGTTTACATAAACTTTCAATAGTGCCAGAATTACTATACTATCTTTCATCTCGGCTTATTGTTATCATGTTATTGTCATGATTCATGTCTTATACTGGTTTCATCAATTACAGTCCTTCGACATGGCATTCGTGAAAGATTATGCTGTCAGGGCAGATGGAAATACCGAAATTTTTGTGAAGTACACAAACAAGGCTAGCAGTGTTGAGTACTGCATTCGAAGATTCAAATACTGGCTACAGAACGACGACCAGAAGATAGTTGCACTCGATGTGGAGTACACCTGGCCTCGTGGTCCAACACAGATGGCTGACGTGGTCCAGTTATGAGTTGGCATCTATGTCCTCGTGTACCACATAAGCGTTGCTGATGAGCACTGCGGCCTGCTTGCCGCCTTCCTGCTCAACGAGGAGTACACCTTTGTTGGGGTGGACATCAACAATGACCATAAAAAACTCAAGCGTGTTGGTCTGGTGGTACGAAACTTTGTGGATATCCAGAATTTGTGGAGAGTGCCTGATCCAGTGACGATTAAGCCAAAGTATATGTTGGCTGACTACGCTGGTTCCATCATCCACCATAGCAACAACAAGATGAAGGATGCTATCAGAGAAGATGACCACCAAATATGGGCAAAAGCGCCCTTGCCCTTGAAGAACATCTATTATGCTTCCAAGGACGCGTATGCCACCTATCATGTATACAGGCGATTGCTGAACTTCCAGAAGGGGTTCGAGAGTCAGTGCCAACATCTCGCCAAACCATCTAGGCGGTCGAGGAAGTCCGGAAGGATGAATGAATCAAACTAAAATGTTTCTTCTATTTATCTAGCTGATAGTATGTAAACTTTATTATACTGCTAGTAAGTCGTAAGTTCAAATTTCCTGCAAGTTGAATCATCCTTTATTCTAGTTGTCTTGCCTAATTTGATCCGCGTTCAAGAGATATTATACTTAAGACGTTTATTTTGTTTCAGCTTCGGTAGCTACGATACAAAATGCGATAGCCATTTTTACCAAAAGATTATTTCAGATTTATAATGAATACTGTTCTCAACTGGATTTGAATAAAGAAATTTATTTTTTAATTGCATAGAGAAGGTTCATATTTTTTAATCAAAAGAAGGGTCGCCCCTCTGATTTTCATTAACAGAAACCACATGGTGTTTCAAGCCCCTGATACAAACTACAGCTAGAAACTAAAGTAATCAACTAGCAGCACAAATCATACATGGTAGCAAGCCCAACCAGACTTAACATGAAGGTCCAAAAAACAAGACTATGGCAAAGGACAGAAAATATAGCTGAGAGATGCGTAGGTGACACCGCAGTACCCTGTGACTCCACACTTGCGATGAACTGTACAATTCACCTGCTACATGATCTAGCCTGCGCATATAGACCATCAGCACCTCTTGGCTCCCAACATCAGCACCTCTTTGTTTATCACCTTCATCTGCAATATAGACCATCCCATGATCCACAAGCAAATTAGCTAAACAAGAATCATAAGATCACTATACCATTTATTTTTTAATCTCACATTATTCCTGCATTACCAAAGAGTGAAGAACACAAATGATGCCCTTCCCGCATCTCCTACGCAAACACTCATAGGTAGTTCTACCATCTTAACTTCATGATTTAAATTATTAATAAACCCCCCTTAAAGATTCCATTTGCATTACCATCGTTCATGATTTTAGCCAGGGAAACAACAACCAATAAAACAACCACCTGTGTAAGCCCTATTTTGAGTCCCGAATAGGACCCAATCATAGCATTTACTCTAACTGTGACATGTCCTCCTCTCATAGTCATCATCACCCAAGACAGAATGAAGACGTAACCCCATAGATGCATAACTGCTATAAACATAGTTTTCGCACCTTACCTAGTGTAAAGGACACTCTTGCGTCGTCGTGCTACATTTGTGGGTCCTCGGTCAGCATGTTCATAACCACCTCGATCTGAAGATCTTCACGGGTGGTGGTCTTGAAACCAAAAAGAACGGCTTTATGAACCTTGAGATCTTCACTATCAACAAAATCACTCCATCCCTTGTCGAAGATGATGCGTCCATCATCACACTTTGGTACTTGACCGGCATGAAACTGTCCTTGCACAGCCGAATGCCAGCAAGCCCATCTCTCGGTATCTCCCCATCTCCTGGGGTCTTCAGGGCGTCGAAAACTTTTGTCGGTAATCTCTGTATGCACCATCATAGGAAGAAAAAATATCAAATATGTGAAGGAGCAATAAACAAAAGGATCTTCAGCTACATCTACATATATTACATAAGGATCTTCAGTTAAAAGGATATGCAAAAACACACATCAGTGTATTCACTAGTTAGCATCTATCTATATCTATATCTATCTATATACTTACTTATACTAATTCATGAATCCCTAGAAATTTCCACGTTAATTAGATTTTACAAGCCGTTAATCTGGTGGGACCGAATTATTACGGTTGAGATCAACTCATAGGAAAAAAACTTAGGTATCTCTCCCACGACCCAACTCTCTCAATCTCTCCATAAAAAAACTCTCTCAATCTCTCACGTTCCAAATCCCTCCGTAGAAATAACTCTCTCAATCTCTCACGTTACATTTATCTTTCCAACGCTCTCAATCTCTCCATGAAAAAACCTCTCTCAATCTCTCCATGAAAAAACCTCTCTCAATCTCTCACGTGTCTCGAAGAAACTCTTTCATGTAAAAAAAAACTCTTCTCAAAGGCACCAATGAAGCGTCCATGTTAATATATCTTACGACTTCAGAGCCTTATCAATCGCCAGGCACGCTGCTGTTGTTCTCTCGATCTCCATCCATCAAACTTGGCTTAACCTGCCACACTGCCCAATCGAGCAAGGGCTGCCACGAGCAGCTCATCCTCCTCCGCATCTTCTGTCTAACAGGTCTCTTTTAGTGTCGTCAGTTTTTGAGGCCGCCGCTGCAGGAAAGCGCGAATACGTATTCCTTCTTTTCTCTATTGCAGATTCATGTTTCTTATTTCTCTTGCGGATCGAAGTTGGCATCCTTCTCCACTTATTCCTTCTTTTCTATCTTACAGATTCATGTTTCTTATTTCTCTTGCAGATCTAAATTTCTACCTAAGTTCAGAATGCTGCCAAAAACTAATATCTCCCGACCTCTAGGCTTGAGCCACCGTCGCCATGGGAAACACAACCTCCTCGTCCTCTTTTATCTCCCATGATCCAGCGGAATTGTTGGGGAACTGTGCCAGAACCTACCGGGCTGTGGCAGCGTGCTCGAGGAAGGACACATGAGCTGTTGTATGTGATGTCGCGCTGCAAGGTGCGTATGGGTGTGCACTTAGGCGGCAAGTTCGAGCCCTACAAGTGGGTGCTTGACTTTGGGCTGGGGTCCTGATGGACATCAAGATCCAGGTATTGATCTTACCAGATGCACGCTTCAGGATTCTAATTAACAAGGATGTACAAGACGGAGCCAATACATCCGGGAGCCAGTGAAAAGCAGTAGTTTTGTCGATGAAACCAACCAGATTGATGCCCTATTGCTGGAGAAAGATAGTAGCATCAATGCATCATCCCTTTTTTCATCGGTGACATCACACATGTATGTTGATGTAGATTCACTTATAAGATCCTTGACAGAAAAATAACTTTTCTCGGTTGTTAAAGCAAGAGAGCAAAGAACTCTCATCTCGATCTGTGATTTCTATATGCCCTAACCTAACTCCATGTCTGTCCATTGCTTTAGAAATCAATGTGGTGTGCGTCACCACTTAAAATCTCCCATGGCGCTGTCACCTGGCCGCAGCCAACCCAAGAAAATGATGGACACCAGCACCGAACATTGCCTTGGGATCACGCTCATGCCTCAATCATTAGCTTGGTCCTGCCAACCCCTTCCCCAAGCCTCCTGATTTGGTCAAGTGGCAACCAAGAGGTAAGCACATGGCCTGACCAGATAAGAATAGCATGTTTCATGAAATTCATTTGAGTTCATTTCCTGTATTTTTTGTTGCTGTGTCAATTCACGTGGAGGGAACATGCGTATGCCCTCGCATCTACAATTACTTGGACAGCATCAGTTTGTGTTAGACAAGAATTTGCAGGCAGCTATGCAGGCTAACCCGATCGACTAGCTACAAGAGAAATTTTGGTTATACGTACTGCTGTCATTCGGCCTCGATTGAGGTGGATTCATCATGCCTATGCCCTCCCTCGTATGATTGATTGGATAGCATCAAATGCATTTGTGTTAGAAATAATTTCCTGGCAGCCATGACGGCTAACCTGCCTTTTTTTTTTTGACTTGCATGCTAACCCGTCTAGCTAGGAGATGAATTTTGGTCATACGTACTTTTCTATCATTAGGCCTGTGATAACTGAGTACTAATATATGCTGTTCAAGTGGTAAATATTGGATCGTATACTATTCAGTTAATCAAATCATCCATACATTGGAGATTGGACAGATAACTCAGTATGGTCTGATTTTGGTTCAGTACCGGATATAGCAACCAGCCAAGCATACAGGCACACACATTGGTAAATGCGTTTGAAATTCTGAACTAAAATTTTAATTAATATGAGAGGAAATCAAGGTTATTGCTTTGGTACTTGATGCTTATTGTTAGCAGCATATCAAGTATAACAACGAGATTGCACTATTGTTTCTTCGTCTGCTGTTCTTCTTTAGTAAAGGATTAATATTTTCAAACATGTATTTCTCTTTTGTAGAAGCTCTCGCCTAAAATCTTTTTGCGGAAAGTGTTTCTCTTTGTTTAGCAAACCTGCATCTTTGCTGTCGCCAAAAGCTGAAGAAATTATTCCAACTAAAATTAGTACTGAAGGTGATTAAACTTAACTGCAATATCATCTGATGAGGCTTATCCTCTTTCACTACAGGTTGATTCCTTTGAGATGTAAAAAAATTCTAATGTTCCCTTTAACTTGGTTCTCAATGTTTATGTATCATCTGTGTCATAAGGTACCACAAAGCATGTGGGTAGAATACTTAGTTCAGTTGTTAAAACAAGCGTTGTAATATTGTAACATTTTCTTGGATTAACTAGATATTTAGGTAGAATTGAACTATTTATAATCCCTTTCTTTGCATAATTTTAGTGCAAGCATATCCTCCTGAAAGATTAATTTCATGAGGCAGAAGTTTTTAGTTGGACAGGTATTGCTATTTCCCAGTTTTAGATATTTTCTTTTCGTGGGATTTCTTCAAACAAAATAATTTTCTGTGGACGGTAATCATATTTATCTTTTCATCCCTCGATCTGCTTGACACATGTTCAAAGTAGGAAGACTTAGCATTACGAGACAAGAAAAAGATCTATTATATGTGTATGCAGTGTGATTACATGCCTAAAACCACAAAGCAAGAACACAAATATATAACATCAATATAATTACATGCATGAAAAAAAAGATGTCAAATATATATTACAAATTACGAATTTCCTTTGCCTGAACCAAAACTATTACAGAAAAAAGTGTTAAATAAAAATGTAGTAATCTCCTTGATAACTCCTGTAAAATCATGTCTACATGGAACCTACAACCCATCTCCTATGCAACAGGACATGGGTGCAAACAGAACAACATGCAGGTGAAAAATGAGTTTTGTCCCGATGTTGAGACACCTCGAAAATGAAATGGCAATGGCGGATAATGCAGATAGTGCTAGCCTATTCGATTTTATGTTCATTTAGACAGGAGTGAGAATTTGAAACCATTGCCACATCCGTCGTAAGAGGTTTACAATTGGCCAGTGTCGAGCTGACAAGAAGAGTACCGAGATGGATTAGTACACCAATCGTATATAAAGGGAAAACCGAGTAAGGGATGTGATGCTAAGCTTTACCTATAAAAAAAATAGCAAGTAATATTCCCATGATAAAAAGACTACTGTTTTCCAAATGCACAAAGTTAGGATTCTCTATATCCTAGAGTTCGGTCATATTTGAAATTATACACTAAAACTAATTGTTTTATGCAATTTTTCCATATGGCAAATAAATTAAGACCACAATTTTATAAATTGGACGGCGTAATGTAAGAATGGTTCTAAATACATTAATACGTGTACTAACATATGAGTACGTCAAAGACCGCATCGCACCTCTTCATCATCTAATAACATGTTAATTATAATGGTTTTTTGTGCACAGAATTATAAACCTTCTGCGCATGTGCAGAAAATTATATTGTTTGTTCAATTGTGTACAAAGTTAGCAGTTCTTAGTGTGCTAGCCCGTGCGAATGCACGGGTTAACGACTAGTACCTATACTAATTAAGCACTTCCTAAAATTCACATGTTAATCAGTAATTAGGAGCCGTTAATCTGATGGGGCCGAGTTATTACGGTGTAGATTAGCTCATCTAAATCCCACATTAATCAAAAAGGAAAAAAAATATAGGAGCCACGTTTGGCACGATTCCTACGAATCCTTTCTCCACACTCAACATGTACTCGTACCTAACTACCACAATAAAAAAAAAGGATCAGCAGCACGTTTCCTTTACGTGATGACCATCACCACATTAATCCATCCCACCCCGATGTCAAAAGAAAGAAAAACATCCCATTCGAATATCAAGAAAACAGAGAAAAAAATCGTGCCCTCTTCTCTATCTGTTTTGTGACTCTCTCGAACTATTTTCCACCATCTCTTTTCATCCATGAAAAACAAATCGATCCACTCTCTCGAACTATTTTCCACATCAATTTTTCCCATGCTCTTCACAGATTGAATCTTGAACTTCTCCCGATCAGCTTTGAGGTGTTTAAGCCCAGTCGTTGATCCACTGGCCACCGCATTTGTTGAGCGTATACAACAGCAGCTCACCCGTCGGAACAGCCAATACATTGTTAGAAATAACCACGACATATGGAGCTGTGTCCGGGTCGTACACAGGACAGTCACCTATTAGTACTAGGATTCAAATATGTAAACGAGTAGGTTAGCGTGTCTTGGTCCTAGCTACTATATATACGTAGCTATACCCCTGTAACAACATCGATCAGATTTGAAGCAATAAAGTAGCAGGAATGACACGTTCCTGTAGCCATCAAAATAGCTATTCTCGTGTGCGTGCGTGTGTTCCGGCCGGCTGGCCGTTGTGTACGTACAGGAGGCGTTCTACAGATCGATTAGCTAGAACAGGCTAGCTTTGGTCTGTGCTTGCTTGCGGCGGCGTTGTGTGTGGATCGATCAAGGTCTGGTGCTAGCTTTCAACGTGAGTTGAGACTAGCTTTGCACCACGGTTGCAGCTCGGCGTAAAAGCAATTCGTCGAGTTTGTCAGCAAGCTTCGTTCTTCGTTGTCGTTCGTCGTCGATCATCGCCGTCACCGAAAAGTACTCGGCGTCGGATCTAGGCCAATAATTGGTATCAGAGCAACAATGAATTAGGGTGATTGTTAGACTTAAACACGAAGTAGTAGTACACGGCATGTGTACGTGGTCTCGTAGGATTCCTAGTCCAACTAGGGTCAGTACTCCAAGCAGACTCGGCTACGCGCGTAGTAGCTAGCCTAGCGGCTCGTTGCTGAGTATATATACTGTACCCTACCGCTGTAACAACATCGATCAGATTTGAAGCAATAAAGTAGCAGGAACGACACGTTCCTGTAGCCATCAAAATAGCTATTCTCGTGTGCGTGCGTGTGTTCCGGCCGGCTGGCCGTTGTGTACGGACAGGAGGCGTTCTACAGATCGATTAGCTAGAGCAGGCTAGCTTTGGTCTGTGCTTGCTTGCGGCGGCGTTGTGTGTGGATCGATCAAGGTCTGGTGCTAGCTTTCAACGTGAGTTGAGACTAGCTTTGCACCACGGTTGCAGCTCGGCGTAAAAGCAATTCGTCGAGTTCGTCAGCAAGCTTCGTTCTTCGTTGTCGTTCGTCGTCGGTCATCGCCGTCGCCGGAAAGTACTCGGCGTCGGATCTGGGCCAACATACATTATGACGGGGAAAACCTCCTGGACGCCATGCAATCTCTAATTGTTGCTTCCTTCTCTATTTGGTGGGGGAGAGAATTCTATCATCTAGCTTGCATGAATCACTTGACCTACCCATGGACCGGTCAGGACAACAGACACAGACATCCATCCTTCTCGATCTGGTGGGCGAGAGAATCCAATCATCTGGCTTGCATGTGTCACTCGACCTACTCATGCTCCGGTCATGAGAAGGGACACAAGAATCAAGGTGCCCGGCAGCATGGACGAGAGCCCAGGACCATGCGACTCTCTGGGAGCACATCTCGCCACGTGAAGTCCTTATGACGTCATTACGAGGTGCACCGGACTGATTGAAGCTATTGTCTATCTTCACTCCCTGAATCGAACATGAGTAATGCTGCACCTGGATGGACGGGAAGGGCCAGTCGGCAACGACATAGTCCATCGCCATCCCCGGCCAATATAATATAAGTGTACTGCATGCGTCATGACCCATGATAGAAACGTGAGTGCAGGTGTGAAGCTAGCTAGCACATGATGTGGGAAGGCTTCTTAGTCACTTCGGAGATACCTTCCGTGCCCTGTTAGTTATTTCTTAATTAGAGGTGGGATGGACTCTACATGATCGCTGGTGAGCTTTGCTGGTATAAAGTAAAAGTTGACAACTGCAGTTAGTTTACGTTTGATTGTTACTGCTGCCGCCACATATCTTTCCCAGCCTTGCCGGTTTACTGTAGTAAATTAGGCAACTGTTCATGTCTTGAAAACGAGTCTAGCACTAGGCACCAGTACAATGTGGAGAAGATTTATTAAGTAGATTTAGTAAATTTAACTTGATTGGAATGTTGTTTCTACATCTGCTTATATCACTAGTAGAAAACAGGGCTTTGGTCCACCCCGGGTTAGCCCATTAGTCCCGGTTCAGTCCAGAACCGGGTCTAATGGTGGCATTAGTCCCGGTTCGTGCACCCAGGGGCCATGTGGGCAATTTGTCCCGGTTCGTCTGGACCTTTTAGTCCCGGTTGGTGCCACGAACCGGGACTAAAGGGTGCGATGCCCATTAGTACCGGTTCGTGGCACCAACCGGGACTAAAGGTTAGACCTTTAGTCCTGGTTCAAGCCACCAACTGGTACTAATGGGGTTTGAGGCATTAGTACCGATTCATGGCACGAACCGGTACTAAAGGTCACATTTTCAAACTCCACCCCCCTCCCCATGGATCGCCTTTTCAGTTTAAAAAAAATAAATAAAAGAAAATGATGAAAATGTCAAAAAAATAAAAAAAATAAGTTTCCCATGTGATATGTGGTCTAGTTGTTGGGAAAATTTGCAAATGTGAATTTTGACTTTATTTGCAAAATCTCTCTAGAATTTAGTAAAATGGGCATAACTTTTGCATACTGACTCGGATGAAAAAGTTTTTTATATGAAAAGTCATCTACTCGAAAAGTTACATCCAAATCCTCAAACATTTTCAAAATCCTCAAAAACCTAACAGAAAAAAGTTACGGGGCTTTTAAGATCTAGAGTGGAAAAAATCGAAATTTTTTCAAACTATGGTCAAACAATGGTCAAACTAATTATTCTAGAATATTAGTGTTACTAAATAATTATTTCAGTTATTTTGAATTTTGGTCAAATCTGGTCAAACTGTGGTCAAACAATGGTCAAACAATGGTCAAACTAATTATTCAAGAAATATTAGTGTTACTAAATAATTATTGTTTTTTAAAACAATAGTTTCAAGCTCAAACATGTGTCACTTCATGCTCACGCAAAATTCCTGAGGGTTAATAGGATTGACATCTTACTATTGTCAGGAAAACAACAAGTGCAGACTTGGAAACGAGGGAGAATAGAACCCGGAAGTTAAGCGGTCTCAGGCTGGGGGAGTGGGAAGATGGGTGACCGTTCGGGAAGTTGGATGATTAGGAATGAGGAGGGGTGATTAGAGATTAGAGGATAAATCGAGTAGTGATGAGGGGTGGTGATTAGAGATTAGAGGTTAAAATAATTCAGAAATTTGAAAACAAAAAAAATCAAAAAAAATTCAAAAAAAAAATTTCAAAAAAAATATCATAAAATTTTCTTTAGTCCCGGTTGGTGTTACCAACCGGGACTAAAGGTGGAGCTACACGTGGCCGCGACCTTTAGTCCCGGTTCCAGTTTGAACCAGGACTAAAGGTGAGAGGCATTAGTAACGACCCTTTAGTCCCGGTTCAAAAACTAGGACTAAAGGGCCTTACCAACCGGGACTGATGCCCCCTTTTCTACTAGTGTATGCCAACAAATTGGTCGCTACTTGCAGCAAAGGGTATCCGCCGACCTGGGCAATGGAGTATTACTAAAGGTTACATGATCGAAAATCTTAGCTAAAAAATCAATTCATCGGTACTTCAGCCATGTGACCTTTTGTTAGGTAAGACTGCTTTTTTTTTTTTAGCTAAGAGTTTTGTTCAGCGCAGTCAAAAGTCTTATCTCAAATGCATAGTTGTTCTAGAATGTCTCAAGCTAACATCAGAATTCTTGATGCAGAGAGGTATATTTGTTCATCAGGATAGCTTTTTGAGGTTACAACTCATATTCTAATAAAGATTTATTGGTGCCGATGCTGTCAGCTAAATAGATAAGAGACCATAATACGTGCATAGCTGCTGCAAACTTTTTTATAAGCTTTTTATTTTGTCCTGAATGTTTTGGTAACTGAATTAAAGATTCATAGAATATTATATCATCGGTTGAACTTGATCCCTTTTCAAAATTACAACTTCCAAAGGTGCAATAGTGTACGTGAAAAGAGTATATGCCAAGATGGAGTACAACATAAATATTATAAAGCATATAAATGCATGTTTACCTAAAGTAATCTTTTGGTAATATATTTGCTACTCTGGTAGTATATTTAAATTTGTAAAATTTGTGAATGAAAAAAAATGATATTTCAAAAATTCCGACGAGCTGGAAACAATGGCAGCGACACTGAAATTCACACCATTATATGCAATCCAACAACATTATTAGACATTGGTTACATGTAATGCGACAACATTATATAATTTTTTCAAAATTTCACAAATTAATACAATTAAGTTTTTAACCAGCCATGTGAATGCACGGGTTGACGGCTAGTATCATTAATCTTTCTCTCCATGAAAAAACAAAGAAAATTGCATACAAAATAAAAAATACTAGTACACCAAAAACATACCATTGTCTTTCCTGCTATGTTCGACTTGGTGAAGTGGTGGACAAAAAATACACCTATATAACCTTTCTTCATCGCCAAAAGGTCATGTAGGTTACGCTCCTCTTGCTTCGTCAGATTAATTCCCTTTGCTATGACATCTGATTCTAGAGGATTACGCTCTTCGTTTTGATCGCATGTCCGTGGCAGGTTTCAGCTATACACCATAGGAATGTCTTCAGTCAATTCGAAGGAGACAAGGTCGCCTTCTCGCAGGTTGAAGTCTTCAACAAACCCGCACCAGTTTTCACCACCGATGATCGCCCTTGAATTCCCTTTGTACACGCCAAAATCATATGTGCGGCTCCCTCTCGCTTGAAAAAGCAATGAACTGTCTGGGATGGCGCTGAACTGGTGCCATGTGTAGCATGGCACGATCTGTAGATGTAGAACTAAATTGCTATTTATTTCCTACATTTTGTTAATCTTCAAAGTAGAGGGGAACAAACACAATACAAGTAAAAAATGATATGATTATTTATACCACAACTGAAGTGTCCCCATATAGCCTGATGGTAAATGTCTACCCAGTGGCATCGGGCCTGTTGCAGTCCTGTTGACAGGTTATGCACAACACCTGTGTAAACAAAATAAAATGAAGGAAAGCAAAGGATGAGAATTTCATAAATGGGCTTATGCATGTAAACACACTAGGCAACAATCATATAGTATAATCAACAAAGGTACCACATCATACACTTGAACTGCGCGGGTGGCTCGCCCTCCACTCCTCATAACCCCGCAACGCAACGCATGCCCGCCGCACCACAGCTTGTTCAGACATGTCCTTCTCTTGATCCTTGACCGGCAGCATGGGCTCACCTCGAGCGTCGACGCGCGGCATTGGCCCCTCCTCCTCTGCAGCACAACTGAGGTAGTGTCTGAGACTGAACGGTAATCTCTGAAAAAAGTCCTATCAAAACATAAATCCTACTGCTGCTGTTACTCGGCCCACCCGATGTACACATGCACACCTTCAACATACAGCCCATCTACATACATCTGCATCCAACAATTTGTTCCTGTAAAAAGAAAAGAAAATATGTTCTGGAAGGACGAAGGACCGTGAGCGTAACCAACTAAATTAGTCACTTGTCGTCTGTCATATTGGAGAAAATGAACTTACTTCACTTTTTCCTGGTACTACATAAGCACACAAAATAAAGATTAAAATAATTCCTAAAAACTCTGATATATTGTACGCCCTCACATTTATAATCTTTAAAATATGAACTAATTTGGGCAACAAAATTAAGAGGTTATTGTTATTTCCCTACAAAGATACAAATATTTGGATCAAAATTTCATATTCTGCAAAAAAAGCCAAACACTGTAGTAAATATTATTCTGAGAAATGTTTAGTTGACTTGCAATCTAGGACTACAAGTTAATGGCTCCCTTACTAAACCCAACCTAATTTCAGCCTAAAAAGGAATTTAATCCACTAGCCCAGCTTATAAGTTTTGAGCCAACCCTCTAGTTTCTTTCTGGATTCGCCACTACACAATGCCAATTTTTTTCTAAGTTTTTAAAGAATTGTTTGGTGATATTTGCTGCTATTGTGTTACGCATCTGCACTTGCTCATTGTTATGAAAACCCTGGAATACCAAAACCCTAGGAAAAAAATACCGAGCAAGCTACCGATGTAGAAAACTTCCTTCAATCTCTGCATCCCCTTCCATCTAACCTCCGATTTGAAAATCCTAACTATTTAATCTCCAACTTTGAAAACCATATCCAGCTCTTGAGACGGCAACACAACAAGGAACAAAGAAGTCGAAGATTACAAGTTAGGGTTTCTCACTTCACCTAGTCACCAGTAGTCGCTAGGTGCTTGCTGGCGGCCTCCCAATCTCACTCCGCGCTCTTCCGTTCCAACTGTCGAGAGCGGCCAGGCGAGTAGGCGGCGGGGTCGCGGCGGGGTGGTTTTTGGGGAGGGTGGGGATGAGGGAGGCGGGGGTGTGTGGGCGATGGGGGTGATGACACGGACCCTATCCGTGTCAAGCATAGAAAATAACGGCCCGTGGGTCCAGTTCGTAAAGAAACAACCAAACAGGCCCACAGGCCGCTTACCTGTCACAAAATAAAACCCTATGTTACTAATAAAAAACACAAGTTCCTCAAAAAAAACTAATAAAAAAATACAAAAAGGAAAATCCTTTTGTCTCAAAAACAAAAACAAAAACAAAGGAAAAATCGTAAAAAATAGAGTAATCCTTTTTGGGTGAGTTCAACGTGAACGTGATGGTGAGAGGCTCAAGGAGAAGTTTGTGCGTTTACAACACCTTTGTTTTAGAGAAAAAATGCACCTTACAATGTGAAATTATAAAATCGTTATTAATAAGTGCTAAAAATTCCTTATTTATAAAAAAATGTTTCTTTCCAGAAAAAACAAACTTCAATAATGGGGGTAGGCAATTGCGTGGCCTTCCTCGCCCCCACCCCCACCCCTCCCTACCTCGCATATTCGCGCCATTTACCGCATTTCTATGGTTGTAACCTCGAAAGTTCAAGATCTTACGCGGCCACATGAAGTCATAGCAGGGAATGGGATGAGTGCCCCATGTTAAGCTCTTTGGTCCATATATGTGCCATATGCTACCAACGGGAGGCGTGGCCTCGACGCTGTTCTCTAGGGCTATGATGCCCATCCGCTGTCGTTATAATCAATGCAAATTTGCGAGGGGCTAAAAATTCACGGGACCTGGCGTGGTGTCATCATACACCCCCTGAGGGTCTGGTAAAACATCGAGAGCGGCATGCATCGACCCTCACATAGGTTGTGTGCAAACGGGGCCATATCGCATGTCGGATCAAGCCATCGAGAGAGAATGTGTCCGGCCTGTGAAAGGAGTGCCGGGCACGTTCCTTCATTTGCTTCAAATCTCGAAGCCACGTGATGTTAGACCTAGTAACCAAGGCCTGTCTCGTGCATCGTACTCAACTGGATCCACAACATGCATGCACACATGTCCACGTATGAGTCTGAACGGCCGGGATGCATGGTTCGGGGACTGGCGTAAGTGGTGTGAGTCCAGTTTGGATCTAGCTACCAAGAGGTAACACATGAGTCTAACGTCTACCAAGAGGATGCATGTCCACGTATGAGTCTAAACGTCTACGTGATGCTCCACACGTGGGTCTAGAAGGCGGGGGTGCATATGGTTTGGATCTAGCTACCAGTGGGTAATGCGTCCGGTTTGTGCCTAGGCGGTGGTTCACGGGGCCTGGCGTGGTCTCATCGTATGACCCATGAAGGGTGTGGTCAAACACCGAGAGCGGCACGCATAAGGCCTAACGCGAGCTATGTGGAAACGATGCCATATCGCATGCTGGATCTAGCCAATGGAGGGAACAAGTTCGGCATGCGGACGGAGTGCGGGGCCCGTTCCTTCATTTTCCTAAAAATTCGGTGCTGCTTCATGTGGGCCTCATCCAAAAAGGCCCGTCCAGTGCATCACACACAACTGGATTCACACCATGCATGCACACTTGGCCACATAGACACCCACCATAAACCTTTAGCCATGTTGACCCACACAATCCATCCACCCTTGACCCCACCTCGGGTCGTTGGATCTCCGACAAGTCCCTTCCCTCGGTATGCCAAGCATGTTAAAAGGACACAAGGCTACACGCCTTGCACACCGAGATTGGCGCATCATGCACTAGTGCCAACAAACATGTCCAGCTGAGCATCTTTGCCCATGGTCTAGATCGAGGTAGCTAGCGGTGCATGTTGTCGGCCTGGTTGCGTAGCGGTGCATGCTATGGGTAGACATGAATCGCATCGCATCGAATCAAGATTCCCCTCTCATGTACCGGACGCCGGAGCAGCACACGTGCATGGTAGAAGGTTTACAATGCAAATCATCCTCGGGAAGTGCCAGGAATGGTGCAAATCATCCACCAACGGCTGCATGAACACACTCAAATTCTTCCCTGGATATTCAGGCCCTGGAATTATAAGCGACATGAACATGGCCTTACGTTGCATTATGGCGTCGGGAGGGAGATTGAGCGGAGTAACAAATACGGGCCAACAGCTGTATGGATTAGACGACATACCATATGGATTGAACCCATTACCTAATAAAGAAATTCTAACATTCCCAACCTCGGATGCTTCCTACGGGTATTCTATATCGAATGACTTCCATGCTTCACTTTCTGATGCATGTACAATTTTATTTGGATTGTACCTTTTCCCTTCCTCGTGCCACTTCATCATTTTGGAAGACTCCTCGGTGATCAAAAGGCGCTGTAGCCTTTTTATAAAATCAAGATACCGAAAAACCTTCACATGGATTTTTAGCTGCTGCTTCTGACCCTGCTCATCGACCACCTCAATATACCGAGAGGAACCACACTTCCCACATTAGTTATCATTTGCATACTCATGCCTAAACAAAAGGCAATTCTTTGGACAAACATGTATTTTCTCATAATCCATGGAGAGCGCCTTCATGATTTTCTTCGTAGCGTACATGGTTTTCGGCAGTTCATGGCCCTCAGGCAGGCTGTTAGCCCATACTCCCAGAAATGCATCGAAGCAACCTTGGCTACAGCCGTACTCGGCCTTGACTGCCATCAGTTGCGAGATGGCATCCAACACAGAGAGCTTGGCACCCTCATAAAGAGGTTTCTTTGACGAGGCCAAGATCTCTAGGAAGGCCTTTGCGGTTTCATCCGGCTCCTCCGGTTCATTCGCTGAATGTGACGGAGGTGTCGTCTGTGCAGCAAAGACATCATCTAGCATGTCTCTAACCCCATCATCTTCATAACCATCAACGCGTTGTCGTATCGCCTCCTCTCTACCACGGTCCAGCTGGGCAAAGTTTATCGGCATATTAAAGTTGGGCATAAATCCATGCGTGCGAAGGTGCTTAGTGTCACATCCCTAGCTTCTGGTTTGCTCTGAGCTAGCTAGTCATGTGTTGCATCATGTTTAAATTTTGCCTAAAATTGAAATGGGGATGTTCAAACCCTAGCATTAAATCAACTCAACTAGGGTGAATTAAAATCTTTTCAATAAACCCAAAAGGTTCCTAAGAAAAGTTCATGATTTCTGGTTAAGGTGGAAACCTCTGCCAAAAATGATGAATATATTCTTAGGTCATTTTTGGATTTTTAAATTAAATCATATTGTATTTGACTTTGGGCATTTAAATACTATAAGTAATTTAAATGTTCAAATAAATGTTGGAAATTGTTAAGGGTCACTGAAATAATTCAGAAAGCACCCATATTTGTTTCCAGGATTTTATTAAATGATTTGGTATTTTTAAATCAAATCAAAAACAAAATAACAGAAATAGAAAAGAAATAAGAGAGAGAGAGAGAAGGAAGTTACCTGGCGCCCACTTACCTGGCCCAGCACGGCCCAGCCCATCTCCACTTCCCCCCCCTGTCGTCTTCCTCTGCCAGTAGGCAGAGGCGAGGCGTGGCGCGCGCCCGAGAGGCCTCGGCCACCTCCTGCTTCCCCTGGCCACCTCCTGCTTCCTCCTCGACGCCCCGGAGACGCCACGCACCTCCCTGCCTCTCTCCCTCACTCTCCCGCGTCCTCATCCTCTCCCCTGGACCTCTCTCTCACTCGCCCGAACGGAGCTGCCGCCACCGACGAGCTCCCTCGCGGCCACCGCCACCCCCTAGCCTCGCCGATGCGCTCAAAGGCTCCGCCTCGACCCCCTCTTTCTCCCCACCGAGCCACAAGGTCCCGGACACGCTGCAACGCCGCCACCATCGCCGTTTCCATCGCCGGCCGCCGAGGATCTTCACCGTCGATTCGCCGCCGTCTCCGCTTCCCCGAGCTCGTCATCTACCCCATCCGAACCACCGTGAGCTCCTGCACGTTTTGCCCCTAACCCCGTGGCTTGCCGCTCGCCGTAGCCACCATTTCATAGCTGGCCGTAGCACGCCGCCGCCTGAGCTCATCGCCGGCGTAGCTCCGGTGACCATTTGGTCACCCTGGCATGCCTAACTCGCTCCCCGCACCGCGTAGCGCCCCGCTAGCCTCTCACCTCGCTCGTTTGCGCACCGTAGCACTAACTCGCCCCAACCCCGAGCTCCGGCCGCCGCCTCGGGCTCCACTCCGGCGAACCCCGGCCACCCCCCGCACCTCCTGTTGGTCCCCCTAGATGCGCACGGGCACGGGCTACCTCCTGGTGCCCTTGGCGTGTCGATCCGATGCCCCTAGCGCAAGTCCGGCATCCCCCGCCGTGCTCTGTGGTCGTCACCGGCTAAACTCCGGCGAGAGCTGACGTGGCCGGTCATTAGGGCCTAACCACCCTGCTAACCCAGGCCTAGAGCCACTGACATGTGGGCCCTAGTGCCCCTAATCTTTAATTAAACTAAACTAACCCCCCTGTCTAACCTGTGTCACTGACGTGTGGACCCCACACGTCAGGTTTGACCTGGACCTGGCCGTTGACTCGCTGACATCATGCTGGCTTCAGGCTGACGCAGTTAAATCATTTTCTGGATTTATTAATATTCAGGAAATTCCAGAAAATGCCTAAAACTTCTAAAAATCATAGAAATTCAACCGTAACTCCAAATTAAATAATTTATATATGAAAAATTATCAGAAAAATTCAAGGAATCCATCTGTACCATTTTCATGCATGTTAGAACAACTTATAGCTGCTGTTTAGCACAAATCAATTAAATGGCATTTGAATAATCACATATGGAGTTTGAATTTGAATCTTGTATTCAAACCAACTTCATTTAATCTGTTGCTAGTTGCATTAGCCCAAAACACATTCATTTTGCCATGTCATGATCATGCATCATATTGTGCATTGCATTGATTGTGTTCCCTTCTGTGTTGCCGGTATTTGTCCCCTCTCGATAGACGTGATACCGATGATGTGATCATTGACACTGATGAAGACTCAATGTTATCTTCAGAAGTGCCAGGCAAGCAAAACCCCCTTGTTCATTCCGATAAAATCCCACTCTCTCGCTCCTGCTCTCTTTTACTGCATTAGGACAACATCGATTCATCTGTTACTTGTTGCGGTAGTTGAACCCCTTTATCCTTTGCATGACCTGTCATTGCCACAGTAAATAGATGAAACCCACTAGCATGAGTAGGAGTTGTTTGAGCCCTGATGTGCCTACTCATTCATGCTTGTTTGTCATGCCTGCTACTGCTTAGAGTTGAGTCAGGTCTGATTCATCGAGGATGAATCAGGGGTGTGTGAACATGTCCTACTGTGTGTGAGCTAAGTGTGTGAACACGATTTGGTAAAAGGTGTCGGTGAGAGGCCATGTAGGAGTACGTGGTGGGTTGTCTCATTGAAGCCGTCCTTAGGAACTGAGTTCTGTGTTTGTGATCCATGATTCAGCTACTACCATGCATTGGGCCCTGAAATATGACCCCGCTTGACTTCTTATTCACCCTAGTCCTCTGTCCAGGAGTTGCAAGTAGTTTCTGGTGTTTGTAGCTTACTGGAGGCCGTGGATAGCGCTGACCGTAGGGGTGGGCTGTGATGCGGTAGGTACGTGGCACGGTGTACCGGATGCCCGTTTGGTATCTCGGGAACCCTGTTCACATCGTTTGGGGCTGTGAGCGAAACTCCGGCCGGATCTCCTCATGGATGGAACCCGAATAGGCGATAAACCTGGACTAGAGACTTGAGTGTTTAGGTAGGTCGTGGTCTACACCCACGTCGGCTTTCGCTTGAAGTCTGCCGAGCACATGTCGTGTGCAGACGCTAAGTGGTGGAAACATGTATGAAGAAGTACACCCCTGCAGGGTTAACATCATCTATTCGAATAGCCGTGTCCGCGGAAAAGGACTTCTGGGTTGCTTATATCAGTTCATAGACAAGTGAAAGTGGATACTCTAAAATACGCAAGATAAGCGTGAGTGCTATGGATGGCGTTCTCGTAGGGAGACGGGAGCGGATCCATAGTGGTGTATTGATATGGTGAATATGTGGACTCGTGTGCGCCACCTCAAAAGAGTTACATTGCAGTCGTAGTTCAGGATAGCCACCGAGTCTAAGCTGGCTTGCTGCAGTTAAACCCCACCATCCCTTTGTTGATAATGATGCATATGTAGTTAGTTCTGATGTAAGTCTTGCTGGGTACATTTGTACTCACGTTTGCCTATTTTATGTTTTTGCAGAGAGACTTCAGTCTCACTAGTAATTCCGCGTGGTCTTCGACGTTTAGCTTGTTACCTCAGCTACGATCTTGTGCCCTCGGCAGGATCTGGTAGATAGTCAGGCTTCTCAGCCTTTTTCAGTTATAGATGTCTGTACCCAGACATGATAGCTTCCGCTTGTGCTTTGATTTGTATGCTCTGATTGTTGGGTCATGAGACCCATGTTTGTAATATCTCGCTCCTCGGAGCCTATTGAATAAATTACTTGAGTCGTAGAGTCATGTTTTGATGCCATGTTGTATTTGCACATATCGAGCATATTGTGTGTATGTTATTGAAATGCTTGGTATGTGTGGGATCTGACCATCTAGTTGTTTATCTTTAGTAGCCTCTCTTACGGGAAAATGTCTCCTAGTGTTTCCACCGAGCCATGGTAGCTTGCTACTGCTCCGGAACACTTAGGCTGGCCGGCATGTGTCCTTCTTCGTTCCTGTGTCTGTCCCTTCGGGGAAATGTCACACGATGAATACCGGAGTCCTGTTAGCCCGCTACAGCCCGGTTCACCGGAGTCCTGCTAGCCCAGTGCTACAGCCTGGATTCACTCGCTGATGACCGACACGTTCGATGCTGGGTCATGGATGCCTGTCCCTGTAAGTCTGTGCCACTTTGGGTTTACGACTAGCCATGTCAGCCCGGGCTCCTTATCATATGGATTCTAGCAACACTGTCATATACGTGTGCCAAAAGGCGCAAACGGTCCCGGGCAAAGGTAAGGCGACACCCGTGGGAATACCGTGCGTGAGGCCGCAAAGTGATATGAGGTGTTACATGCTAGATCGATATGGCATTGAGTCGGGGTCCTGACACTTAGTAATCTTACTCTTATCTTTGCGTATACGTCTCTTACATCTGGCACCGGGGCATTCTGGCACAATCCTCATTGGACTACAGAATATCTCTTTCAAAAACACATCAGTTTTGTCGATCCACTCTGTTGTTACTTGATTCTGATGAAAAAAACCACTACACATCCACTGATTGTGTGCCATCTCTGCTTTCTTGGAAGCCACACAACAAAATTAAGGATTCATTTAAATTACTCGCGTCAATATTTTATTTTCATACAGGGTTGACCAGAAACGACATTTAATCCACCTACATCTCTAATAGGTAAAGATGGGTCCTAATCCCACCCGAGAATGTGTAGATTGGGTACACTTTCCATGCTCTACCCCATTCCGAGACAAAATTTTGGCAGCACCTCCCCGCTGTTCTCCAAATACACATCTCGGCAAAATGCCGAGAGAACATGCATCCGGAGAACAACGGGGAGGCGCTGCCGAAATCCTGTCACGGAACGGGATAAAGCATGGACAACATACCCAATCTACACATCCTCGGGTTGTCCGTGGAAAGTGCTAGACAATTTGAAAGAGTTGCGGTGACAAATATGCAATTGAATGCATATTTATCGATGCAAATCTTTCGCACGGGAGACGCCCAGGTTATGCGACTTGATGTGAAAATGAAACCTAGTGACATGGAAAGAAAGCGGACGAGGTCATGGAATTGTTGCTCACCCTCCGATGTAGAGGATGTAGTCGATCAACGGAGAGGGATGATCGTGGACCAACAGCTCAAACGTCAAATATCACTCCACAGAGATAAAACACCACAAATACTGTAAATTCGACCGAGTGAAAAAAATTAGGTCATCACCTCACATTAAGCATTGGCACTTTAAACTATGGAAAAAAATCATATTTTGTCAAGTGTTAAATTGTCTCCTTCAATTTTTTTTAGCAAGATTGTCATGATGAAATAACCACTTATCATATCCCAATTTTGAAGCACATCTCACAAATAGCTACTTAACAACATCTCATCATGATATATAATGTTGTCAAAATCCATTAATCTCACATGCATATATTTTCAAATATTGTCATTAATCTCACATGCATCTATACATAGTACTCATCTGCAGCAAATTAACATGAAACTATGAATGTAACAAAATGAAAAAAAACTAGCTCACCGGGCAGAGGGGCGTCTAGGCGATGGAGGGGATGTACGGGAGGGACGGGACCGGGCGTGGCCAGCTAGAGAAGCATAGGAGGCCGCCGGCCGGAGCTAGCAGCAGGGCCTGCCGGGCAGGGGTGCCAGCGGATCGGGCAGGGGCAGTGGCAGCCAGGCAGGGGCAGGCACTACAGAAAAAGACACATCCGTGACATTTTGGGCCGAACAAATTTTTTCTGTCATACTTATGACACTTCTATGACGATAATTGTGACAAAACCCGGTATCATCATAGATGTGGTAGGCTCCTACTTCTATGAAAAAAATAATGACAGAAAATGGGCTTTTCATCCTGGGCGGGCCGGAGACGCAGCTGCATGACATTCTTTGGGCCGTCCATGACGGAAAAACCATGGTAGAAGCGAGGGTGAGGAAAATATCAGGGTGTTCCCGGTTACGGTGGGTGTTCGGGGCCGAGCGATGCGCGTTTCTCTCGTACACGTACGCGCGTGTGTGCGAGGCATTGGCTTTAACTGAACCCGGGTGAGGCGTTGGGCTCTAACTGAACCCAAGCGATTGCACTGCAGGCTACGCGTTACTGAATCCGAGCAATCGATCGATGGCTGTTAACTGAACCCGATCAAGCGATTCCTTCGCTACGGCTGCTAATTGAAGCCGATAGATGCTGCCTCTGGATGAACAGTGAGCGTTGTGGGGCGGGGTGGGGGGGGGGGTGGGGGTGGGGGTCAGTGAACAGTGAGCGGTGGGGATGGATGAACAGGACCCCGTGGCGTTGCCTCTAGATGAATAGAACCCCGATCGATCAAGCCGGTTGGGGCTGGATGAACAGGACCCCGTCGAGGGCTGGATGAACAGGACGACCCCGTGGAGGGCTGGATGAACAGTAGATGGTGGAGGGGTGGTTGAACAGGAGCCCGTGGAGAGGGGTGGTTGAACATTAGCCAGTGGAGTAGCGCGCGATGGAGGCTGGATGAACACGAGCCCGTGGATGAACAGTCGTAGGTCAAGGTTGGAGGAGATTGACGGTGGATGAACAGTAGCCCGTGGAGGTTGGAGGAGGTCGACGGTGGAGATGAACAGTATCCCATGGAGTCCCGTTTTGGGGTATGCCACACCCCTCCCGATGAACAGGACCCCCGTTTCGACCTAGCGCTCCAACACAAGTCCGTTTCGTCCGTTTTGCGGTACGCCACACCCCTCCCAATCAATAGGACCCCGTTTTGACTGTAGGAGGTGCAACACAAGTCCGTTTTCTCCATTTTGCGGTATGCCAGACCCCTCCCGATGAACAGGATCCCGTTTCGAATGTGGCCGGTCAAACACAAGGCCGTTTCCTCCGTTCCACGGTACGCCAGGCCTCGTTTCCATCGCCTGTTCCGTCCAAGCCCTCCCGATGAACACGACGACGTATTCCGTTCCGACCCAGCCGGTTGGCTCCCCATGAACATGAGGACAACGCTATTTCTCCGTTCTGACCCAGCCATGTACACGAGCCCTGGCCGTACGTATGCGCGAGTAGGCATTCGAGACCCCGCCCATATGTACGTATGTGGCCGTATTTACTTTCTTGCACCCTGGCCCTTGTACGTACGTGTACATGCTACGTGCGTGCCTCTACTACGGCACTTGCGTGCCTCTACTACGACACGTGCGCGCCTCTACATCGACCAGTATGTACGTACACGTTCGCGACCAGAATGACAATGCTACGTACGCTTCGACCAGGTGGGTCCCGACTGTCAGGCACTTCCTTGCGTGCGAAGATGTAGATGGTGGGTCCCAGCAGTCAGGGGGGAAACGTTTTTTTGCGAAATACAGTGGCCCGTCCAGTGGATCCCTGCTGTCAAGTGGAGGTATCATCATTTTCCGCGTAATAAGGAGGCACTTCCTTGCTGCGGTCGTGGACCCAGCTGTCAGCCTCTCCATGTACAATCCACGGCCGATGGAAGTTGTTCCTTGACCATATTGACCACGCCGCGCCGAGAGCACCACAGCGGTGGACGACGACGAGGCCTAGGAAGGGGATGATGCGGATCTGGAGAATACACGGTAGTGGAGGCCCACATGGAGAGGAGTATGAGGGTTCACTGGTTCGGCTGCGGTGTGAGGCTGCTCTCGCCGCAGAATCTGGCCAGCGGTGCGAATAGTAGGATGCGGTGAGGCCTCTGCGGCAGCACAACCGACCACGGGAGACAGGATCATGCGGCACGACCGGCGCTGCTTTAGGCGGCTGGAGCACGAAGACCAGAGGTTGAAGAAGCACTACAGCTGTTGGATGGACATCGTACGGTCACTGGAGCTAGAATCGTTCATATTGACTAAGTTGACAAAGCCCTCTGTCCCCGTCAACTTAGTAGGCCCACAAGTCAGCCTCCCACTAAGGAGGGTCCCAGCTAGCAGGGGGAGTATTAATTTTTTGTGCGTAATAATGAGGCACTTCCGGTGGGTCCAAGCTGATAGAGTGGGGAAAGTTTTTTCGCGAAATACGGTGGCCCCACCGGTGGGTCCCCGCTGTCAGGTGGAGGAACAATTATTTTGCGTGTAATAAGGAGGCACTTCCTTGCAGACGACGTGGACCCAGCTGTCAGCCTCTCCATGTACAGTACTCTTCCGATGGAAGTTGTTCCTTGACCACGTGACCACGCCGCGCCGAGAGCACCAGGGTGGTGGACGACGGCAAGGCCTAGGAAGGGGACGACGCGGAGCTGGGTAAGACGCGGCAGTGGAAGCCCGCGCAGAGAGGAGTATGAGGGTTCACTGGTTCGGCTGCGGTGTGAGGCTGCCGTCGCCGCAGGGCCTGGCTATCGGTGGGAATAGTAGGGGGAGGTGAGGCCTCCGCGGCAGCACAGTCGGCCATGGGAGGCAGGAGCATACGGCACGACCAACGCTGCTTTGGGCGGCTGGAGCAAGAAGACCAGAGATTGAAGAAGCACCACGGCCATTGGATGGACATCGTACGGTCACTGGATCTAGAATCATTCATATTGACTAAGTTGACAAAGCCCTCCGTCCCCGTCAACTTAGTAGGCCCATAAGTCAGCGTCCCACCAAGGAGGGTCCCAGCTAGCAGGGGGAGTATTCATTATTTTGTGCGTAATAAGGAGGCACTTCCGGTTGGTCTGAGCTGACAAAGGAGGGAACGTTTTTTTCGTGAAATACGATGGCCCGTCCGGTGGGTCCCTGCTGCCAGGTGGAGGAATAATTATTTTGCGCATAATAAGGAGGCACTTCCTTGCGGCTGCCATGGACCCAGCTGTCAGCCTCTCCACGTACAGTACTCTTCCATTGGAAGTCGGTCGTTAACCACATTGAGCACGCCGCGCCGAGAGCACCACGGCGGTGGACGACGGCAAGGCCTATAAAGGGGACAACGCGGAGCCGGGGAAGACGCGACACTGGATGCCCACACGGAGAGGAATACGCGTCAACTTCTTTTTTTAGGGGACGTGTCAACTTAGTAGGCCCACAAGTGTGTGGCAGAGAACTTATAGCCCATTTTCGATTTGTAAGAATGTACAACCCATTTTTGAATTCTAATAAAATTTACTACAGCCCATTTACAGTTTATTAAAAGTACAACCCATTTTCTAGCTAGGATAACGATTAATAATTTCAACCAACCGTTCAAGACAGAATTCAATAAAATCTCCCACATTTTGATGGGATCCGAAATATTTTTATCCCGAAATTTCTAGTCATATTAAATATAAATTTGTATTACGTAAAAATCCAACGAAACATTGCGCGCGCAACAATTAAAAATTAAGATTTTCAAAATCCATAAATAATATTTTAGAAACTAATTTCGTGTTTCGTGCATTTTTTTATAGTTACTGCCTAGTTTTTATAATTACATCCCATTTATTATTTTTTAAAGCCCATTTTTCTGTTAAGCCTAATGCATCCCTCCTAGGAATGATTTGCAGCCCAGGCGGGCGGAGAATAACAATTTGGCCTTGCATGGGTATTCCTCAAAAAAAGTATAGCTGGGCTAGTCATTTTCATGTTGAAAAAAATTAATATCTGGGCTGGATATCTCGCCTACGCTAGACGGGCCACAGCCCGTCCAGTTAATACCCTGCTCTCCTCTAAACAACTATGAAAATATCCCCAAGAAAAGCTCTGCAGTGCTCACGCCTCAAAAACACAAATATTGCTCGAGCTGCTTGGTCCCAGCTGTCGGCCGCACCTTGTGCAATTTTCTCGTTTATATTGACTACATAGGTTGACAATTGTGTGGGACCGTGATGTCAGGAAACCAGGAGGAGGCAAAAAAAATAGTTGTACATAATAAGGAGGCACTTGCGTACGTACGACTATGGCCCTATCCAGTCAAAATAAAGTCATCTCCTGAATCCTCATGTTCGTTGACCATGTTAACAATGCTCGGCACCACGGCGAGCGCAACAACTCGAAGGACGACAGAGAGGTCCTCGCGGGCCCTACGGATAGTCTGATATAGCGCCCGCTGCTCATTTAGGAAGCCAGGATAATCAGACACCTATGAGCACCTTCGAGAGACTGAGACGGCATGAAACGATAACGCCGCACTTGGGAGCTCTGCTTTATTTCACACCTGTATTAACATGCAAGTGTAATTTACTCATCATCGGAAACAACACGTAAAATACAGGCGTAATGAAACCAAGGGCCCGAGGTCTATAAGTAAAACCGGCGGGTTACGCGTGTAATTTGAGAAACCAGTGTATATTTTACTAGTCGAAATCGACCAACCAAGCGCTTTGCCCGAGACCATCTACTTTTATTTACAAGCGTCAGCTATACAAGCGGTTTTGGTTGGAAAACGATGATCCAATCACGGCCTAAGATGACGAGTTGGTCGGAAGATCATATGGTTTCACATCTAACCTACCCGACTTGTCATATAGGCTATGAATGAAACATAAGATGATGAACTTCTTAAGCACGGAAACAACAGAAGAGGATGATCTTCTTAACAAGCAAATCATTGGCATTAGATCAACATGCAAAACTATACGAAGCATTATTCTCATGAGGCACAGTGAACAACCCGTGATGCCGCATGCCACAACATTCCAAGCTCAATTTTGCAATCAAACACAAGGGCTGGCATTACATAGACAATATTCAGAACAAACTCTTAACATAGGAATATCTCAGCCGAGTAACTATTTACTTCTAAATTGAACACATGAATAGGAAAAAATGATAGACGCTGCTGACAGCAAAGGGGGTCCCACTCAAAAATAGCAAATGCATGTCTTTTGGCTAACATCAATGAGCAAATTTTGACAAGGTTTTCCAATTCCAATATATTAAACTAACGTCTTCTTGCTAACATCAATGATTAAACTTTGACAAGCTTTTCCCATTCAAAATATATAATTCCTATGATCGTGGAGTCCTGTCATGGCTTCTTGTACTTGTTTGGGCACTTTTTGCCAGTGCACTCCACGTGTTGTAGAATAGCGGATGCTCTCTGCAGATTAGTCATGTCACCAGCGTCTACTAATACTCTGTAAAGCTTGTCGGTCATTCCTTCTGTAATGTAGCACAAACAGTGATTGCTTCTTTCTGCAAAGTGGAACGACCAACTGAACCCAGTAATGCAGCAGTTTGCCTTGGACACATTGGCTCCTTCTGTGCAGTTCGACTAAAATCAAAGTCGAAACAATTACTCAGAAATAACGGTTGATGACTTGTACTCACAAAACAAAAGCATCTACTGATCTACCTTATCTTAATGGGAAACAAAGCAAGAGAGTAGCAATTCTCCATTAGTGTAATTCATTCATATTGACTGAGACATTATCTTAAGAATGCCTTGTTTCAACATGTATAAAGAACGACAAAGCAAAAAAGTACCATTCCTAAAACAATGCGACTGATTCATTTTAACAGAGACATTATCTTAACAATACCTTGGTTAAACATGTAGAAAGAACTACAAAGCAGGATAGTACCATTCCTAAAACAATGCGGCTGATTCGTTTTAATAGAGGCAAAAAAGGAATCAATTACTGGCCAATAAAGGAGGATCAAACATGCGGCCACAAAAATGATAATCCTGCCAATCCCTAACAAGTGTTGCAGTTTTGAACTAAGATTTAGTAGTTAATTAATTCTAAGAGTGGCATTGCTTAATTTTACCAGTGGCATTAGATTAGCAAAAAGCATAAACAGTTCGAGGGGAGAGTAGGCGCAACAACAGCATGTGCTTCCATATACTTATAAAGGGGGTGATGCAGAGTTTTGTTGTAACAAAGAAACAAGCATCATGTCTCGGTTGGAACAATTTTTGCTCACTTAATGGTAAAAGACAACAGTTCAATAGCTTCAATTCAACATTTATCCAAAACAGTACCAATACAAGTATCTCAAAGCACACTACAACATCATGTGGATGAAAGTTGGTACTGACCTTTCTTGACCAAGATTTGAAATAGCTCGAGAGGAAGACTGGACACATATCCCAACACATATATGAAATCTGGATCTCCTCTTGTGCAGTTCCACCAAAATTAAGCTAAGTCGCTGGTGTGACTTTCAAGTTGAACTGCACAAAACACTCATAAATTATAAGTGTTTCGCATAGAGAAGCAAAATGTTGCAATAGCAACAAGTTGAATAGATATACCTGTTTAAAAAGAGGCAAAAAAGGAATCAATTACTAGCTAATAAAGGAGGATGAAACATGCGGCCACAAAAATGGTAATCCCGCCAATCCCTAACAAGTGTTGCAGTTTTGAAATAAGATTCAGTAGTTAATTCTGAGAGTGGCATTGCTTAATTTTACTAGCGTCATTAGATTATTGAAAAGCATAAACAGTTCCATGGGATAGTGGGCACAACAACAATATGTGCTTCCATCTACTTATAAAGGGGGTGATGCTGAATTTGTTGTAACAAACCAACAAGCATCATGTCTGGGTTGGTCCCATTTTTGTTCACTACTTAATGGGAAAAGACAGCAATACAATAGCTTCAATTCAACATTTATTTAAAACAGTACCAAAACAAGTAGCACAACATATCAAAGCACACTGCACATCATGTGGATGAGACCAAGATTTGAAACAACTCGCCACCAAGACTGGAAACAAATCTCGATCTCGTTTTGTGCAGTTCCACCAAAATTAAGCAAAGTCACCGGTGTGACATTCAAGTTGAACTG
Organism: Triticum aestivum; assembly: GCF_018294505.1. Lineage (NCBI taxonomy): Eukaryota > Viridiplantae > Streptophyta > Magnoliopsida > Poales > Poaceae > Triticum > Triticum aestivum. Next base: position 696,261,718 of record NC_057813.1, read on the forward strand.
CACAAAACAATCATAAAACATAAGTGTTTCGCATAGCGAAGCAAAATGTTGCAATAGCAACAAGTTGAATAGATACCCCTGTTTTAATAGAGGCAAAAAAGGAAACAATTAGTTGCCTATAAAGGAGGATGAAACAAACGGCAACAAAAAGAAGCATCTAACTTATCTTGATGGAAAACAAAGTAGGATAGTGGCATTTCTAAAACTGTTGCATTGATTCATATTAACAGAGACATTCTCTTAGAACAACATTCATTAAAAATGTAATTTACTTTTAACAGTGGAATTGCTTTAATTTTCCGGCGGCATTCTTAGATTAACAACAGCAAAATAGTTGTATGGGACATGGGACATGGGACATGCCAACACCATGTGTGTCCACACGTATAAATGGGTGATGCAGAGTATGTAGACAAGCAGCATATCTGCGTTGGTCCCATATTTGTTCTCTTCAACCTTTTTCCTATGTGAGGGCAACAAATCTAGTCCTGCACAAACTACCCGACCCCCCAGTTTTGGGTTACCCCCCTTTTTCCCTATTCGACTAACAAAGCGGCTGGATAGCCGGTCTATACTACTTTCCCTCCCTCCTTTCCTCATTGAACCACGTCCTAGATTCAATGTTCCAGCCCACCGAACCCTTCGTTCCTCTTTGAACCAAGACCTAGATTCGACTACAGATCGAAAAAGATCCACATGCAGCTAGAGCGACGATGCTTTCAAAGAAACTTATACCTTAGGGTCATCGGGATATGGCAAGGCGTGTACCGGGAGGCCGGATCTACCCACACTACGTACGACAGCGAGGAAGAAGGGGTCGGTGGCCCTCCCGCACAGGCGCTGGGTGAAAGAGAACAGCGCAACCGGCAGTGGATTGCCTCCCTCGCCGAAGGCGATAGAGTGAATGCTGCACCTCCTCCTCTTCCCGGTGCGACGGGATCCGGACACCTCCTTCACAAGCTGTGAGGGGGGGGGGGAGAGAGACAAGAGGCCAATGCAGTCTTCTTTAGATCTGGTGAAGAGAGGGTGAGAGACTATGAATATAGCAGACCCTAGCAAATGAACGCTGAGCCTCCAGTGTGTGTGTGTGTGTCTATATATATATATATATATAGTGCGGGGAGAGTGTGGAGAGTGCAAACCCTAGCGAACAAGCATTGAGGCTCTAGCTTATATATATACTAGTGTAGTACAGACTGAGCTCCGGTGCCTTAACTGCACCTGCTTTTGGTTGTATAACAGGTGAGCCAACCACATTTTGGGCCCACCTGCCATAAACCCAAAGGCAGGTGCACTAAGTCAATGAAGCTGCGTCCATTTAGTACTTGTGTATACGACTAATATATAGTGGAGTGGTTTTCTTATTCTCTCCATAACAATCGTTTTAAATTGTGTAAGTATGAAACGAAACTATTTACTTGACATATAGTGAAGAAAACTACCACTACTTCCGATGAACTAATGATCCATGCATCCTGGTCGCACTTCTTGTCCTTCACGTACGGTACACTACCCTCCCTTATGTGAACAACCACACATGCGCCAAATTATCGGAAACGTGTGAGAGTGTGTACAAATAAAGAATTTTAATTTCAATTATCGGAAAGGTTTGAGAGTATTACAAAGTTTGACTTCAGTTAAATCTAATATGCGGAGTAAAAAAAATGGAGGGCTACTACGTCCATCCGGGTTTTTAGTCCACACCCTTTTTTAAATTAAAGTTAATAGCTGGACAAATAAAATTACAGGGGAGCTGGAGACAAAGTTCTGAGAAGGATTAGAAATCAATACAAAACTTATGCTCTTAGTACCATCGTCAATCCTTCTTCGAGGAAACATTTGGTTCAGAGCCAATTGTGTGTCATAATTGACCAACGTGACAGACGACTGCGTCTCCAATGCAATCAAGGTGAACTGACGAAGGATATCATCTTTGTGCATAACAAGCAAAGAGCACTGATGGAAGACAACTTGTTTTTCATTGAAAATCGATCAGCTTCACCAGCCGACGCAACCATGAGGCGCAACCATGAGCATCGATAGGTCATCATGGTGATGCATCATCCATTTGGCATCAAGTTTGGGTGAGGCACCTATGAAGTTCGACAAATCCTCACTATGGTCTGTTTCTTCTCAGTAATCAAGCTCGAGGAAGGAAGAACCACATGGCAGAGGACAGTGAGGCGGAACAACAATGGCCATCCAATTTTGTGTAGTTCCACTAAAATTGAGGAAGACATGCCCGAGTATGGAGATACGCATCGCTGTTTCTAATAATATAAAGAAAGGGATATAGTGTTGTTACTTTATTTTACATGATTAGCAACAACATCTCAATTGTCAATAAGAATTAACGAAAAGTACACCAACAAATAGAAGCATCATGATCATCTTGATGGGAACTAAACCAGGATACCCGAGAAAAAAGTATTTCTTCATTTAACCAGGGATATTATTAGATTAGAAGCAGCAATAGGAGCATATGGACAATGACCGCACAACCACCATGTACTTTTTGTAGAAACAACATGTATACCTCCACCGAGGCATAAATCTGGACAACTTTTCGAGTGGCATTTCCTCTATAATAGTAGGTGATGTTGGACCAGCTGACGAACCCTAGCTACTATACATGGAGAGCAGGGGAGTAGTCGCATGGAAGAAAACCTGCACGCAACGACCTGGGGAGCTGGACCAGTACAAGAAGTTATACCTCAGGTGGGCGAGATGTCGTTTAGGTGGGCAAGCAGGATCTGCCCACACGAAGGCAGTGAAGAAGGGCGCGGAGGACCTTCGTCCACGCCAGCGACGGCTCCAAGAGGACGGTGCGCATCGGCTGCCTCCATCGCCGACGGCGACAACGTCAATGCTGCACATCCTCACCTCTCGTAGTGGATGGGATTCGGCCAGATCTGTGACCACCGGTGAGGAGAGAGATTGAGTGGACACTGTCATCTTGTTTTGATATGGAGAGGATGAGAGAGCGAGACGCGAGAAACTCTATCAAACAAGAGGCTATAATGGAGTAAAAAATCTCTCCATAGTAGTGGTTTTAAATAGAACTAGAGGAGTGGCCCGTGCATTTGCGCGGCTAGATATTTAATATGTATTATTTATATTTGGCATATTAATTTCCTTCAAAATGACATACAAGAAACTATTGTTCAAAGTATAGTAGAAATCCCTATGTCATTCCTGCTCAAACATTATATTTTTTTGAAATTCTTAATAATTCAAGAATTAATATCCCACGTGATTATCTCTTTACACAACCGCCTCTTCACTGAATGTATGTATTTTGATGATGTTTTTCTATTGCAACAATTCCATGCCTTTATATGCTTCCTCGTGAGTTCATCCTAAACTAATTGTTTATGTGCTTTCGTTGCGAGGAAACTGTCGGTGCTATTTGTTCTTAAAGAGTTGCCAACACAAAATACTCTCTCACTCACTTTCATCACATATTTTTTAATACCATGTCTATGTATGTTGACTTACTTTTATAGCACAACAAAAGCATTTTATTGCATATTTGACTTATTTTTTCTTGCTTAGAGCCTATTTGCACAACACTTATATTAATTATATTTGGAGGGTTTAATACATAGGTTTCCTAATAGTTGGAATTATTAATATATAATAAGAACATTCTGACACATATTCTTTGAATTTGGAACATAGTAAAACATCCTTATCATTCTCCCAAGCCATGATTAAATTTTTAGTTAATTGTTGTTTGCCATAACTTATCTTTGTAGCACCGAAATAAATTATTACACACATAACATGATTTATCGTCTGTAATCATTATTGTTACAACACAACAATCTTTTGATTACTTTCTACGATACACCTTGTGCACTCATTGAAGAAGTTCTTATATTTTTCTTGTCTGGTGTCATGCATGTTTTGCACCTAGTTGTGGTACATGTATATATTTGTTGTTAGGTGTAACGCCCCGGATACAACTTTCCATATTCGTAAAACTCTTGCCTTTCGGGGCTGCGATATGATATTTCCTTCGTGGTTGGGTTTTTGTCTTTTGTTTTGCATTTTATTGATGGCATGCATCTCATCTCATGGCATCATGTGCATTGCATCCGCATGTTTCCATAAAACCTGTAGTCGTTCGCAGTTGTCGCTTCTTCCTCTTCTCCGTTGACCTTCGTCAGACCTATTTGCCTTATCGACCTCTTTCAGACCCCCTCTCTGCGCAACCACCGACACCCTTTTGCGCGCGTCCGAAAACATCCCCGAACCCGACCCGGATTGTTGTTACCGGTGGTCCAGATCATCCCCTAACTTCCCTAAAACATCTCCGTTTTCTTATTTGGATCCCCTAGACTATTTTTCTCGATCGCCCAATTTCGATCGAATGATCCAAACTCCCCTCCTTTCCATATATTAGTCCACCCCTAGTCCATTTTGGCAAACCCTAGAAATCCTCTCCTTTATCCCATCGTGCCGCCACTCTTCCTGTCTCTTCCTCATCGGGATCCTCCCTGATCCAAAATCCTCACTCTTTTTCAAACACCAGACCAACCCGTCACCTCCACCTCCCGATCTAGTTCCTCCGTTGACCCCCTCCAAATCCATCCATACATCAGCCATGAGGGCCTCCTCTGCCTCTCCGCTCGATCTGGATCGGAGCCCGAGCGAGAGGAGCTCGCTCCCGAACCAGCGCACTCCTCGGCTTCTCTTCGAGCGCCTCGCCACCAACCCTCGTCGGCCATGGAGGCCCAAGCCGTCGACCAGGACCAGGCCGTCCCGCTCTCCTTCTTCCTCCCCCTCTCTCTCTTATTCATCTCCTTGCCCTCCCTAATCTCTCCAGCCCTCTCTCTGTGCTGTGGGTTACAGGAACGATGCATGGAGCTCGTCCATGGCGCCCGAAGCATGGAGCTCCGCTTCGTTCGCTGGCTCCGTCCACCGCTACCCTGAACTGAACCCCCACGTCTGGAACCGGCCACCCCGACGCCCTTCACCCGTGTGCCCTCGCCGGACCTCCTTCCTCCGCGCCAAGGCCCAACCGCGCCAGATCTGCAAGCACAAGCCGGCCTCCTCCACCGACTGGGCCAGAGCCCATGGGTGAGCAGCCCCCCCAGCGCCTCTCTGTTTTTTCTCGCCAATTGGGCCAACCAGATTAAGACCGTTGTGTTTTTTTCCCTGCTGCGAATTTAGACATTATCCAGTAAAATGCAGTTTTATAGAAAAGACCCTCATGTTCATGCATTTACATCTCTCCAACAGTGCATCGGATTAAAATGTTTTAAATATGTAACATGCTTAGAATTTCATCTAGTTTCACAATATCCCACTTTCATCCATGTTTAAAATGTTTAAAATGTTGTTTGTATAAATTTGCTCAAATGCCATGTTAAAATGATTTATTTCATAACTAAATAACCGTAGCTCCGAATTTAATAAACTTCATATGTAAATGGGGTGGAAAAATGCCTAGATTAATATGGTGCACTTATTTTTCCTGTTTAACAACAATAAAATTGTGTTTAGGGCAGAACAGTACCAAATTCATAATTTGCATATGGGGATTTTCCGGAATTGTTATTTGTAATTTCCGGCCTCATTTAAAATGCCTAGATAGGTAGTTTTGTTGTGCATCAACTCTTTCCATGTTAATAACATTTAATCATGTCATGCATCATGCTTGATTGTGCATCATGCCAGGTTTATGTGTGGTGTGTTTACCATGTTGTGTGCTTCTTCTCGATAGTTCCAGTTTCGTTGCGATCGTGAGGATTCGTTCATCTATGCTTGGTTCGGCTTCATCCGTTTGTCTTCTTCATGGACTCGTTCTTCTTCCTAGCGGGATTTCAGGCAAGATGACCGTCACCTTGGATCTCACTACTATCATTGCTATGCTAGTTGCTTCGTTCTATCGCTATGCTGCGCTACCTATCACTTGTTGATCAAGCCTCCCATATTGCCATGTCAGCCTCTAACCTTTTCTTACCCAGCAAACCGTTGTTTGGCTATGTTACCGCTTTTGCTCAGCCCATCTTATAGCGTTGTTAGTTGCAGGTGAAGTTGAAGATTGCTCCATGGTGGACAGGATTATGTTGGGATATCACAATATCTCTTATTTAATTAATGCATCTATACACTTGGTAAAGGGTGGAAGACTCGGCGTTATGCCTGGTACTTTGTTCCACTCTTGCCGCCCTAGTTTCCGTCATACCGGTGTTATGTTCCCGGATTTTGCGTTCCTTACGTGGTTGGGTGATTTATGGGACCCCCTTGACAGTTCGCTTTAATAAAACTCCTCCAGCAAGGCCCAACATTGGTTTTACCATTTGCATAACCACCACCTACTTTTCCCTTAGGAGTCGCTCTCTTGAGGGTTATCTTTATTTTAGCCCCCCCGGGCCAGTGCTTGTCTAAGTGTTGGTCCGAACCGAGCAGCCTGCGGGGCCACCTCGGGGCAACTCGAGGGCTGGTTTTACTCGTAGCTTGACTTATCCGGTGTTGCCCTGAGAACGAGATATGTGCAGCTCCTGTCGGGATTGTCGGAGCATCGGGCGGCTTTGCTGGTCTTGTTTTACCATTGTCGAAATGTCTTGTAAACCAGGATTCTGAGTCTGATCGGCTCTTCCTGGGAGAAGGAATATCCCTCGTTGATCGTGAGAGCTTATCATGGGCTAAGTTGGGACACCCCTGCAGGGTATAAACTTTCGAAAGCCGTTCCCGCGGTTATGTGGCAGATGGGAATTTGTTAATGTCCGGTTGTAGATAACTTGACACCAGATCCGAATTAAAATGCATCAACTGTGTGTGTAGCCGTGATGGTCTCTTTTAGGCGGAGTCCGGAAAGTGAACACGGTTTTTGGGTTATGTTTGACGTAAGTAGGAGTTCAGGATCACTTCTTGATCATTGCTAGCTTCACGACCGTTCCGTTTGCCCTCTTCTCCCTCTTAATTGCGTATGTTAGCCACCATATATGCTTAGTCGCTGCTGCAACCTCACCACTTTACCCCTTCCTTTCCCATTAAGTTTTGCTAGTCATGATACCCATGGTAATGGGATTGCTGAGTCCTCGTGGCTCACAGATTACTACAACAACAGTTGCAGGTACAGGTTTATGCGATGATCTTGACGCGAGAGCGATGTTACTTGTTTTGGAGTTCTTCTTCTGATTCTTCTTTGATCAGGGGATAGGTTCCAGGTCGGCAGCCTGGGCTAGCAGGGTGGATGTCGTTTGAGTTTCTGTTTGTGTTTCATCCGTAGTCGGATGTTGCTCTTATGTATGATGATGTTGTATTCGTGTGGCATTGTATGTCTCTTGTATGTATCCCATGTATTATGTAATGTTGATGTAATGATATCCACCTTGCAAAAGCGTCTTCAAGATGCTCTTCTATCCTTGGTGGGACCTTCGAGTTCCTTTAGGATAGGATCGCATCTTGGGTGTGACAAGTTGGTATCAGAGCCTCGACCGACCATAGGAGCCCCCTTGATTGTTGGCCGTTGTTGAGTCTAGAAGAAAACTATTTTTGAGTCTTAGGATTATATATATCGGAGAGTAGGATTCTTTTTACTCCTCAGCCCCTTCGTCGCTCTGGTGAGGACTCCTGACGTAGATGTTTTGACTTTCCTCTCCTCAAATTTCACTAAAAAAATTTTAGGATCACGCTGGTATCTTGGAATCATTCCGATGGTTTTGTGACAAGAACATTGTTCTTGGTGCCTCCTGTCTTTTATGTGGCAGTGACCCGGGGAGTTGAGCTCCGAGGTGTTGTCGTCACAATTTTATCGTTGCAGTTCTGGAATACCTGAGTTTTGCCGACATCGAAAATCTCTTTTATGCAGTTGTTGGTGAGATAACCTCGACGCCACCCAGTACTGGGGCGGGAGTTCGGGAGTATTGCCATAGCTCGTATAACGGATGCTTTTCAAAGGTTGAGGTTCACGATTTCCGAAGGTTTCTTGGTTATGTGTTGACGGATTGATACAGCTTGGATGTAGGGATTGTTAGTTTGGGTGAGATATATTGCTTCCCCTGTATCCCCAACACCAGATTGCATAACCAGAAAGTTTCGGGAGTTTTATAGGTGGGAATTCAAGTAGCTCCTAGAATATCTTTCCAACAGATGCCTGATATGGGATTGGGTAAATCTCTATCATATGTTTGTTCCGGCTTATTCTGCAAGCCAAATCCTTTGTTTTGTTTTATTTGTGGTATTCGAGTTGCTTCAATGTCAAGTGTTGATTCCATACCTTTTCTAAACGGTGTTCTCATATTTCTATGGGAGTACTAATCCTTCTTGATCACTGAGGTTGTCATGTCAACTCTTTTTCAACTGGTGTGCTTCTCTTCAAGTAGATCCCATCATTTTTCCCATCCGCAAGATCAATTCTATGTTTTCTCAATGGTGTTTATTTCATCTGTCCCAAGTTGCCTTTGTTTTTCCCGCCCTCCCACCCTTTTTATTCAAGGGCTGTCACACCCTAGCTAGCTCATGCATTAGAGTGTTGCATCATGTCTATTTTTCTCAACAGAAACTTGAAATGGGGATGACAGAACCCCCAGCCCCTCTGAAACCAACTAGGGTTTACTAAAAATATTTTCAATGAACCTGAAATGCCCTTCTAAAATGTCCATCATTTTTGTCTTGGTTCAGAACCTCTGCCAAAAGTGGTGCTCAATTTTATAGGTCATCCTAAGGTTTTTGAATTAAATCATAAGTATTTGAATTTGGGCATTTAAAATTTATAAAATATTTCAAATGCTCAAATAATCCCAAACTAAAATGTTCCATGCTGGAATTATTCCAACTAAGGACCATGTGCAGTTTGGTGATTTTGGGAGTTGCCTAGGTATTTTTAGAAATGCAACAAACCTACAGAATAAATAAAACTGAAAAAAGGGAAAGTCTTACCTGGCGCTACCTAGCAGGCCCACCTGCCGGCCCAGCCCAGCCACCGCTCCAGCGAGCTGCTTGGCTTGGCCAGGCAGGCAGGCAGCTGCTCGACGGCGAGCACAGCATGCATGCCACGCAGCTGCCCGCCGCCTCGCCGCTCCCCTCGTCCAGCTGTTGACGGGGAACGAACCCTCTCCCTCTCCCCGACCCCGCAGACACCCGCTCCTCCCCCTAGCTCCTCTCCCTCGCTCTCCCGCACCATGGCCAACGCCACCGCCACTGCACCCTCGCTGTAGTCGCGCTCTCCGTCAATCCCGCGCTGCGCCACCTTGTCCACGAGCTCCGCCGCCCTCCGCTCCTTCGAGCAAGCCGAGCCCCGAGCGCTCGCTTGCCCTGAAGCCACTACCCCGACCTCGTTCGACCTCGCCACCGCCGGAGATCCCTTTCACCGTCGCCGCCGCACCCGCTCGTCCCCGACCGCGTCGTCTGCTTCCTCAAGACCGCTGCGAGCCTGGCTACCTCCTCCCCCTTCCCTTTCTCGCTCTCGTGCACCACCGCGAGCACACGTAGCTCACCCGCACGCGCCGCCGCGGAGCTCATCGCCGACATGTCTCCGGCTAACCACCGGCCACCCCACCATGTCTAACGCACTCACCGCGTCCCCAGGGGCCCAACACACCTCACCACGTGCCTCGCCGTGCCCCGTAGCCTCGGATTCGTCCTCACCCGACTCTGGCGACAGCCAAAGTCGTCGCCGGCGACATTTTCAGCCACCCCGAGCTCAACCACCACCACCAAGAGCTGCGGCTTGCCCCCAGCTACACGTAGATGCCCTCCGCTGCTCATTTGGTCGCCGGAATGCACAAAACCACTCTCGCCGCCGCGTTCTGCCTCGCCGGCGGCTAGACGCCGGCGTGTTTGACCTTGACTTTGACTAGGGTGGGTCTAGGTTGACTCCCCTGAGTCTATGACAAGTGGGCCCCCCTGCTAATTAACCCAGTTTAGATTTAACTAAATTTAGTTAGTTAATTAACTACTGACATGCGGGTCCCACTGGTCAGTTTGACCTGGACCGGCCTGTTGACCTGCTGAGGTCAGCATGATATCATGCTAACGCAATAATCCTTTTCTGGAATTAAAATAAATCTAGAATGATTTATAAATTTTAGAAAATAATCTAAACTTCAAAAATTCATAGTAAATCGACCGTAGCTCCAAATGCAAAGTTTTATATATGAAAAATGATCAGAAAAATCCACTCTATCCATCTGTACTGGTTTCATGCATGTTTAAGCAAGCTAACCTGATGTTTAGAGCAGAACTAGATAAAGCATTTATAAGGGCCATGTATGAGTTTGAAACTTGAATCTTTGATTCAAAATGGTTCAAACCCATCTGGTTTTAGTTGCATTAGCCCAATACACTCATGTTTGCCATGTCTCATGCATGCATCATATTGTTGCATATTGTTTGGTGATGTTGTGTATCGGTGCTCTTTGCGGCAGGTTCTGCCTCCGAGGAGTACCACGATTACCCTAGCGGAGATCAATATCAGTGCATCGACCCATCAGGCAAGCGACCAACCATTTGATCATATCGATACAATCCCATGTTCTCGCTTCTGCTCTCTTTTACTGCATTAAGACAACGCATTTCAAACTGCTGTGTGCTACGGTAGTGGAACCCATTTCCTCTGCATGACCTGTCATTGCCACAATAACTAGATGAAACCCACTAGCATGTGTAGGAGTTGGTTGAGCCATATGTATGTGTTGTTCCTACCTTGCTATGCCTGCTATGCTTAGAGTCATGTCAGGTCTGGTTCATCTGGGTGATGGGCTAGAGTGAAATGATCATGCCGGTAATGAGAGTGATGTGGTGAACACGATTTGGTAAAGGTATCGATGAAAGGCCATGTAGGAGTACATGGTGGGTTGTTTCATTGAAGCCGACCTTAAGCACTGAGATCTGTATGTGTGATTTAAGATACAGCTACTACCATGCATTGGGCCCTGAAATATGACCCCGCTCGACTTCTTATTCACTCTAGTCCTCTGTCCAGGAGTTGCAAGTAGTTTCTGGTGTTTGTAGTTTACTGGAGGCCGTGGGCAGCGCTGACCCGCGGGGTGGGCTGTGATGCGGTAGGTACGTGGCCGGGAATACCGGGCACCCGTTAGGTGTCACGGAACCTTGTACACATCGTTCGGGGCCGTATGTGGAACCCGGCCGGACTCCTTGCAGATGGAACCTGAATAGGCGATAAACCTGGACTAGAGACTTAGGTGTTTATGTAGGTCGTGGTCTACACCCACGTCGGCTTTTGCTTGAAGTCTGCCGAGCACATGCCGTGTGCAGACGCTAAGTGGTGGAAACATGTATGAAGAAGTACACCCCTGCAGGGTTAACATGATCTATTCGAATAGCCGCGTCCGCGGTAAAGGACTACTTGGTTGCCTATACAGTTCATAGACAAGTAAATGGATACTTATAAAAATCTCAAGATAAGCGTGAGTGCCGAGGATGGCTCTTCCGTAGGATGACGGAGGTGGATCCTCGGTGGTGTATTGAAGTGGTGAGTAGTGGACTCGTGTGCGCAAAACCATTTCAAGTTGGTGTCTCGTAGGATAGCCTAGCCAAGAGTCAAAGCTGGCTTGCTACAATAACCCCACCAACCCTTCTTGATAACGTGCATGTATGTAGGATCTGATGTAAGTCTTGCTGAGTACCTTTGTACTCATGTTGCTTCGTAGACGTTGACATCGATGAGTAGACTGAGGCCCAGGTGGTGACCCTGAGCTTGTGAAGGACCATGTAGTATAGCCAGGCTTCCCAAGCCTCTTTTATTTTACTAGTTGTCTGTACTCAGACAAGTTACTTCCGCTGTTGGCTTGTATGTCTGTATGACTTGAATGCTGGGTCGTGTGACCCGTACTTGTGTGTATGATATGTATGGCTCTCTGAGCCCTTAAATAAAGCACTTGTGTTGTAGAGTCATGTTGTGATGCATTGTTGTATTTGCACATATCGAGCATATTGTGTGTATGATTGAAATGCTTGGTATGTGTGGGGTCTGACTACCTAGTTGTTTATTCTTAGTAGCCTCTCTTACCGGGAAATGTCTCCTAGTGTCTCCACTGAGCCTTGGTAGCTTGCTACTGCTCTGGAACACTTAGGCTGGCCGGCATGTGTCCTTCTTCGTTCCTGTGTCTGTCCCTTCAGGGAAATGTCACGCGATGGATACCGGAGTCCTGTTAGCCCGCTACAGCCCGGTTTACCGGAGTCCTGCTAGCCCAGTGCTATAGCCCGGATTCACTTGCTGATGACCGACACGTTCGATGCTGGGTCATGGATGCCTGTCCCTGTAAGTCTGTGCCACTTTGGGTTTACGACTAGCCATGTCAGCCCGGGCTCCTTACCATATGGATGCTAGCGACACTATCATATACGTGTGCCAAAAGGCGCAAATGGTCCCGGGCAAAGGTAAGGCGACACCCGTGGGAATACCGTGCGTGAGGCCGCAAAGTGATATGAGTGTTACATGCTAGATCGATGTGGCATCGAGTCGGGGTCCTGAAAAGGACTCAGATTTCTTAATCATGTATCCTTTTATTTGAGAGAAGTCTCTTCATTAGTTTCTTTCAATGTTCTTATCCGGTGATTTCCCATGAAGATGCTCAACAGTTTTAAGTTCCGCATCCTCTGTTCTCTTTTCTTCTCTGACAGATCCAATTTCAAGCTTTCGGTGTTGATCTTATCCCTTTTTCTCTTTTCACAATGCTTTCTCATTCCGGTTCACCAATTAATCATTCACCTCACGCTATTCATTTGTTTTGGAGTACTGAAGATATCTTGGAAGATTCGTGTTTCCATTATGAATTCGTTCAAGTTTTTTTGAGGTTGTTATCTCATTCAAGTCATTTAATTCAACGAGTGCAATCTCTCTTTTAAATTGTTCAACGGTGTTTCTTTTGAGTGGGCCCTAACCCACAGGTCTTTCCCAGGATCTTACCTGACTCTTCTAATTTTCCCGGAGCCATTCCCAAATTCTTTCAAAGTTTGATGTAAGAATGAATTTCATCAGTCAGATGTTTTCGAAGATCGTTTTCAAAATATTTTTCATTGTTGGCTCAACCTCTTCGCTTTTCATTCTCTCGGAGTATCTCAGTAATTTTGGTGGTTCGTTCAAGATTTCACTTCTTTCATTATCATATTAATTCATTCGTTGTTTCCAAATCTCATAGGTGGTTCCATCAATACCTTCTCAGGTTTACGCTATATCCCTCTTAATCCTTTCTACGAGAATAAGTAGTATGCCAAATCCGCTGCTTGTCATCAATTTAACTTGGTGAAGGATACGCATAACGTAATTCTTATTATTGTTTCATCCAAGTGATCTAGTTTCTTCTTTCCAGAGTTGTTCATCATGTCACATTTCTCGGTTCGAGATGTTTCAGCTTTTCTTTTTCGGAGTTCCAAGTTTTCCGCATTATCTCGTCACGAAGCTGCATCTAAATCATCGCAAGGCTTCACCTTGTGTTTTCAACTTTCCTTTCGTTTGATCATCCTTTTATTACCGGAGTTCTTCATGGAGGCTCTACATGGTGGTTCATCAAGGATTCCTTTCATTCTTCATTTGTTCTTCAAGATTTTCTTGGAGTTATGATCCGCCAAGCTATACTCAAAATTAAACATGGTGCTCAACACATGTTTTTTTCTGAGGAGTTCAAGTCTTCTTCTTCTTGCATTTCGAAGTGCAATTATTTCTACCTTAGCTTTTGAGGTGGTGTTATGTCATTCTTGGCAATCTCCATTCAGGTTTCGCGATTCACATGTTGTCAAGAATGAGGTATTTTCAACCTATCAATCCCTTCATTGGCGTTATCTTGGTAAAGATTTCACCTAAAGCCTTCCCTAAGGAATATTGCTAATTATGGTGCTATCAATGATCCGAGTTTTCACCTATCCTCTTGGCGAAAGAAGTTTTCATCTCTTCTTTGATCTCAAACAAGCAATTATTTTTCGTTAGTGGCAGAATTTCACCTCAAGTGTTGAGATGTTTCCATAAGCCCACTACAAGCTTGTGCTTCTCGTTGTTGATTTTCCAACATCTCCGTTCGATTCTTCTTTGCAAGGATGCTTTCCAAGTTCACTTGTGGCAAAAGTTGTCATTTTCTTCTCCGTCCCTTTATCCCAACGGTCTAACTTCTATTCTTTCGTTACAGAGGCGTTGTAATGTTGTGCTCTCCACCCATCACCTCGTTGGGTGTGGATCATCTTCTTTTCTGGCTTATCCATTTAACCGGAGTGTTGTATCTGTTGGGGAACATAGCAGAAATTCAAAATTTTCCTATGTGTCACCAAGATCTATCTATGGAGAAACCAGCAACGAGGGGAAGGAGAGTGCATCTACATACCCTTGGAGATCGCTAAGCGGAAGCGTTCAAGTGAACGGGGTTGATGAAGTCGTACTCGTCGTGATTCAAATCACCGATGATCAAGTGCCGAACGCACGGCACCTCCACGTTCAACACACGTACAGCCCGGTGACGTCTCCCATGCCTTGATCCAGCAAGGAGAGAGGGAGAGGTTGATGGAGATCTAGCAGCACGGCGGCATGGTGGAAGTAGCGGGATTCCAACAGGGCTTCGCTAAGCGCTGCGGGAGGAGGTAGATGTGTCACGGGAGGGAAAGGGAGGCGCCAGGCCTTAGATTGGTTTGCTCCTCCTTTTCCCCACTATATATAGGGCCAAGGGAGAGGGGGAGGGCGCAGCCTTGCCCCTTCCTCCAAGGAAGGGTGCGGCCAAGGGTGGGGAGGAGTCCATCCTCCCCAAGCCACCTCGGAGGTGCCTTCCCCCTTTAGGACTCTCCCCTTTTTCTCTTCTCTTGGCGCATGGGCCTCTTGGGGCTGGTGCCCTTGGCCCATGTAGGCCAAGGTGCACCCCCTACAGCCCATGTGGCCCCCCGGGGCAGGTGGCCCCACCCGGTGGACCCCCGGGACCCTTCCGGTGGTCCCGGTACAATACTGGTGACCCCGAAACATGTCCCGATGGCCGAAATAGCACTTCCTATATATAATTCATTACCTCCGGACCATTCCGGAACTCCTCGTGACGTCCGGGATCTCATCCGGGACTCCGAACAACTTTCGGGTTACCGCATACTAATATCTCTACAACCCTAGCGTCACCGACCCTTAAGTGTGTAGATCCTATGGGACGTTCTCCAGTCAATAACCAACAGCGGGATCTGGATACCCATGATGGCTCCCACATGTTCCACGATGATCTCATCGGATGAACCAAGATGTCAAGGACTTAATCAATCCCGTATTCAATTCCCTTTGTCTATCGGTATGTTACTTGCCCGAGATTCGATCGTCGGTATCCAATACCTTGTTCAATCTTGTTACTGGCAAGTCTCTTTACTCGTTCCGTAACACATCATCACGTGATCAACTCCTTGGTCACATTGCGCATATGATGATTTCCTACCGAGTGGGCCCAGAGATACCTCTCCGCTTACACGGAGTGACAAATCCCAGTCTCGATTCGTGCCAACCCAACAGACACTTTCGAAGATACCTGTAATGCACCTTTATAGTCACCCAGTTACGTTGTGACGTTTGATACACCCAAAGCATTCCTACGGTATCCGGGAGTTTCACAATCTCATGGTCTAAGGAAATGATACTTGACATTTAGAAAAGCTTTAGCATACGAACTATACGATCTTTGTGCTAGGCTTAGGATTAGGTCTTGTCCATCACATCATTCTCCTAATGATGTGATCCCGTTATCAACGACATCCAATGTCCATGGTTAGGAAACCGTAACCATCTATTGATCAACGAGCTAGTCAACTAGAGGCTCACTAGGGACATATTGTGGTCTATGTATCCACACATGTATCTGAGTTTCCTATCGATACAATTATAGCATGGATAATAAACGATTATCATGAACAAGGAAATATAATAATAACTAATTTATTATTGCCTCTAGGGCATATTTCCAACAGTCTCCCACTTGCACTAGAGTCAATAATCTAGTTCACATCGCCATGTGATTAACACTCACAGGTCACATCGCCATGTGACTAACACCCAAAGAGTTTACTAGAGTCAGCAATCTAGTTCACATCACTATGTGATTAACACTCAATGAGTTTTAGGTTTGATCATGTTGCTTGTGAGAGAGGTTTTAGTCAACGGGTCTGAACCTTTCAGATCCGTGTGTGCTTTACAAATCTCTATGTCATTTCCTAGATGTAGCTACCACGCTCTATTTGGAGCTAATCCAAATAACTGTTCTACTTGGAGCTATTCTAAAATGTTGCTCCATTATATGTATCCGGTATCTCTACTCAGAGCTATCCGGATAGGTGTTAAGCTTGCATCGATGTAACTCTTTATGACGAACTCTTTATCACCTCCATAATCGAGAAAATTCCTTAGTCCACTAGTTACTAAGGATAACTTTGACCGCTGTCCTGTGATCCATTCTTGGATCACTCTTGTACCCCTTGACTGACTCATGGCAAGGCACACTTCAGGTGTGGTACACAGCATAGCATACTCTAGAGCCTATGTCTTAAGCATAGGGGACGACCTTCGTCCTTTCTCTCTATTCTGCCGTGGTTGAGCTTTAAGTCTTAACTTCATACCTTACAACTCAAGCAAGAAGTCCTTCTTTGACTGATCCATCTTGAACACCTTCATGATCATATCAAGGTATGTGCTCATTTGAAAGTACCATTAAGCGTTTTGATCTATCCTTATAGATCTTGATGCTCAATGCTCAAGTAGCTTAATCCAGGTTTTCCATTGAAAAACACTTTCAAATAACCCTATATGCTTTCCAGAAATTCTACGTCATTTCTGATCCATAATATGTCAACAACATATACTCATCAGAAATTCTATAGTGCTCCCACTCACTTCTTTGGAAATACAAGTTTCTCATAAACTTTGTATACACCCAAAATCTTTGATCATCTCATCAAAGCATACATTCCAACTCCGAGATGCTTACTCCAGTCCTCATAAGGATAGCTGGAGCTTTGCATACTTATTAGCATCTTTCAGGATTGACGAAACCTTCCGGTTGTATCACATACAACCTTTCCTCAAGAAAATAGTCGAGGAAACTATGTTTTGACATCCTATCTGCAAGATTTCATAAATAATGCAGTAATCGCTAATATAATTCCAACAGACTCTTAGCATCGCTACGAGTGAGAAATTCCCATCGTAGTCAACTCCTTGAACTTGTCGGAAAACATCTTAACGACAAGTCGAGCTTTCTTAACGGTGATACTTACCATCATTGTCCGTCTTCCTTTTAAAATCCATATGTACCTAACAGCCTTACGACCATCAAGTAGTTCTTCCAAAGTCTACACTTTGTTTTCATATATGGATCCTCTCGAGCCATTTATCGGAATCCGGGCCCACCATCGCTTCTCCATAGCTTGTAGGTTCATTGTTGTCTAGCAACATGACTTCCAAGACAGGATCACATACCACTCTGAAGTAGTACGCATCCTTGTCGTCCCACGAGGTTTGGGAGTGACTTGATCTGAAGTCTCATGATCAATATCATAAGATTCCACTTCAATTGGTGTAGGTGCCACAGGAACAACTCTTTGTGCCCTGCTATACACTAGTTGAAGTAACGGTTTAATAACCTCATCAAGTCTCCACCATCCTCCCACTCAATTCTTTCGAGAGAAACTTTTCCTCGAGAAAGGACCCGATTCTATAAACAATCCTTTATTGCTTTCGGATCTGAGACAGGATGTCACATCCCTAGTCTGGTATGACCTAGACTAGCTAGTCAGTTGTGCTTCATATTTAAATTTCATTTAAATTTGAAATGAGGATTGGTGGAACCCTCAGAATCATTTTTGAAAATGACCCAAATAAAAATTTCTCCAAAAGGGTCCAAGAAAATGCTCATGTTGCCCTCTGAAAATATTGGACAGAGATAAAAATCAAAACAATATTTTTAGGAGCTCATGGATATTTATTTTGGCCAATTGGATTAATTCGATAAATATTTGCATTGGAAATATATTTCTATATATATGAAATATGGTCCAAAAATTATGTCATTTATAAAGGAGCTCTGGAATAATATATCTAGCTCCTGCAAAAATTGGCATAAGGTAATAAATTGATTTAGTATTTTATTAAATCAAAACAAATGTCAGAAAAAAAATAGAAACAGAAATAAAAGAAGGAGGGGCTTACCTGGGGCTTCCCCTGTGCAGCCCGGCCGCAGCAGGCCGGCCCAGCCAACAGGCGGCCCAGCCTACCTGGCCCCCCTCCTCTGTCGTCTTCCTCCCCGACAGGGGAACGGAGCGTGCCCGGCGCGCGCGCGCGCCACCGCGCCACGCCACCTCCCTCCCTGCTTGCCTGGAGCCTCCTCGTCGCCCTGGAACGCCGGATGACGCCACGCAGCCCCCCCCCGTACCCTCTCACTCTCCCCCGATTCTTCCTCTCCTCTGTCTCTCTCTCTCTCTCACGGCCGAACGCCACCGACGCCACCGCCCGCCGTAGTCGTAGCCACCGCGCCCCTCGAGAGCATCTGAGCAGTCCACGAGCTCCGCCCCCTCGCCCTGAAGCTCCTCGTCGAGCCACGCACCTCCGGACGGCCTCCATCGCCGCCATCGCCATCGTCTTCCTCCTCGGGCTCCGCCGTCCGCCGCCGTCGATTCGCCGTCACCAGGTCTCCCCCGACCCCGCTGTGCTGCTCTGCGTGATCCCCGTGAGCCTCTGCTTCGAACCCCTCTCCTACCCCTCGCGATTACGCCGTCTAGGCCTCAGTTCCGCCATGGCCGAAGCTCGCCTCCGCTCGAGCTTGTCGCCGGCGTTGCTCCGGCGACCCTTTGGCCACGCCAGTGCACCTAGCACTCTCGCCGCACCTCGTAGTGCCCCGCTAGCGTTTTAGTTCGCGCATTTGCACGCTGCAGCCGCGCCCCCGAACACAGCCGAACTCCGGCGGCCGCAAACGTGGTCGCCGACGTCGTTCTCGGCCACCCCAGCTCTGGCCGAGGGCACTACTCGACGCGCCGCATCGCCAGCTCTTCGAAGAGCCTAAACACGCCTCGAACGGAGCCCTGTGGGTGATTTCCGCGGCGTCCCGCCGTCTCGGGCCTCGCCGGCGGCTAAACGCCGGCGAGTTGACCGGGTTAGACCCCCTGTTGACCCAGATTTGACCCGTGTGGGTCAATGACAGGTGGGCCCGGCCCTGCTAATTTTTAGTTTAGGATTAGTTTAGCAACTAATTATCTCTGTTAACTAACTGTGACACTGACAGTGGGCCCCAGAGCCACTAATCTTTTTAATTAGATTAAACTAACCCTGTTTAACCCCCTGTCACTGACGTGTGGGTCCCACACGTCAGGTTTGACCCGGACCAGCCCAGTTGACCGCTGACGTCGTGCTGACGTCATGCTGGCGCAATTATATAATTTCTGGATTTAATTTAAATCAGAAAATTCCAGAAATTGTTTTAAACTTCAAAAATTCATAACAATTCAACCGTAGCTCAGATTAAAATAATTTATATATGAAAAATTATCAGAAAAATGCAATCTTTCCATCTGTACTAGTTTCATGCATGAAAAACCAACTTATACATGCTGAATATGGGAAAACACATTATGGCATATATAAGAGACTTAATTTAGAAATGCATTTGAACCTTTGGTTCAAATGGACTTCAAACCAAATGTTTACTAGTTACATTAGCTCAAACAGCATCACATCTACATGCCATGCTCATGCATCATATTGTTGCATATGATTGTGTTTTGATTGCCGGCACCGTTCCTTCTCGATAGGTCCTGCTCCGGAGACGTTCCAGAGTACCTGTCTGTGAAGCAGTGCCTCCCTTGTTGATTTACCAGGCAAGCAAACCCCCTTGTTCATTTCGATAAAACCCTACTCTCTCGCTCCTGCTCTCAGTTATTGCATTAGGACAACAACGATTCATCTGCTACTTTGTGCTGCGGTAGTTGAACCCATTCCTCTGCATGACCTGTCATTGCCACAGTAAATAGTTGAAACCCACTAGCATGTGTAGGAGTTGATTGAAGCCACTGATGTGTTCCTACCATGCTATGCCTGCTATTGCTTAGAGTTGTGTCAGGTCTGATTCATTGGGAATGAATTGGAGTGTTACGATATGTTCTGATGCTGAGAGTGAAGTGTGTGAACACGATTTGGTAAAGGTAGCGGTGAGAGGCCATGTAGGAGTACATGGTGGGTTGTCTCACTGGAACCGTCCTTAAGCACTGAGTTCTATGTATGTTGTCCAATGACTCGATACTACCACACATTGGGTTCCGGTAACTCGACCCCTCTCGACTTATTAACCAACTTGATCTCTGTCCAGGAGTCGCAACTAGTTTCTGGTGTTTGTAGGTAGTGCTATTTTCTACCAAGTGGCACCCGGCAGGGTGGGCTTGGGACAGACTAGGCACACGTGGCCTGGTGTACCGAGTGGCACCCGGATGGTGGGCTCGGGAACCCTGTACACATCGTTTGGGGCCGTGAGCGACACCCCGGCCGGATCTCCTTGCGGATGGAACCCGAATAGGCGATAAACCTGGAGTAGAGTCTTGTGTGGTTAGTCAGGTCGTGGCCGACACCCTCGCCAGGCTTCCGCTTGAAGGTTGCCGAGATACATGACGTGTACATGGCGGTAAGTGGCGAGAGCGTGTGTGAAGAAGTACACCCCTGCAGGGTTAACATGATCTATTCGAATAGCCGGGTCCGCGGTTATGGACTTCTTGGATGCTTACATGGTACATAGACAACTTGAAGTGGATACTCTAAAATGCTCAAGACAAGTGTGAGTGCTATGGATGGCCTTCTCGTAGGGAGACGGGGATGAATCCATAGTAGTGTATTGTGTGGTGATTAGTGGACTCGTGTACGTTGTTTCACCTCAAGAGTTTCTGGTAGTCGTAGAACAGGATAGCCACAGAGTCAAAGCTGGCTTGCTGCAACTAAACCCCACATTACCCTCTTGATACAAATGCATGTATGATAGGATCTGATGTAAGTCTTGCTGAGTACCTTTGTACTCATGTTGCTTTATTTATGTTTTTGCAGCGGAGACTTCGGTCTTACTAGTGTTCTCGTGGACTTCGACTAGTAGCTAGTACCTCAGCTACGATCTTGATCGGATGTTGTAGATAGTCAGGCTCTTCAGCCTTTTTCATTTGTAGATGTCTGTACCCAGACATGTAATGCTTCCGCTTGTTGCTTGTATGCTCTGTATGATGGGTCTTGTGACCCCTGTTTGCAATAAATGCTATGATGGCTCTTCTGAGCCTTTATCTATATGATTGTTGAGTTATGCTGTGATGCCATGTTGTACAGCACATACTTGCATGTTATGCGTACGTGTAATGTGTATTGCTATGTGTGGGATCTGACTATCTAGTTGTTTATTCTTAGTAGCCTCTCTTACCGGGAAATGTCTCCTAGTGCTTCCACTGAGCCCTGGTAGCTTGCTACTGCTCCGGAACACTTAGGCAGGCCGGCATGTGTCCTTCTTCGATCCTGTGTCTGTCCCTTCGGGGAAATGTCACGCGATGAATACCGGAGTCCTGCTAGCCCGCTACAGCCCGGTTCACCGGAGTCCTGTTAGCCCAGTGCTACAGCC
Source organism: Triticum aestivum (assembly GCF_018294505.1). Classification (NCBI taxonomy): domain Eukaryota; kingdom Viridiplantae; phylum Streptophyta; class Magnoliopsida; order Poales; family Poaceae; genus Triticum; species Triticum aestivum. The sequence goes on from NC_057813.1 coordinate 696,283,272, forward strand.
TGGATTCACTCGTTGATGACCGACACGTTCGATGCTGGGTCATGGATGCCTGTCCCTGTAAGTTAGTGCCACTTTGGGTTTACGACTAGCCATGTCAGCCCGGGCTCTTTATCATATGGATGCTAGCGACACCATCTACGTGTGCCAAAAGGCGCAAACGGTCCCGGGCAAAGGTAGGGCGACACCCGTGGGGATACCGTGCGTGAGGCCACAAAGTGATATGAGGCGTTACATGCTAGATCGATGTGGCATTGAGTCGGGGTCCTGACAGCTTTGGTATCAGAGCCTGACTGCCTGTAGGATTACCAAGCCAAACTGGTCGAAGTTGAGTCTAGAAAATCTTTTAGTTATGTAAGGGGATTGATTGTGGGAAGGAACGTAAGGCTCTTTTTACTCCTTTACCTCATGGCCTTCTGATCTGAGTCATCCTATCTTTCCGACGGGGTTAAGGAACTAGGCTTTCTCTTCCGTCTATCAGGATCACGTGTTACTACTCTGTAGTCCCATAGGATTGGTTGATCAGAGTCATACCCCAGTTTTGAGTATTTCCGGTGTAGTCTGTTTAGTATGATCTCAGAACCTTGAGTAATGTTGATGAGTATGTTACCACCCCATTTTTAGTAGGATGTCTCATTCTGAGCATTTTACTGCCGTTATGCTGCCGGAATTTCCCTAGGAGTTCGAGTGATACTAATCCCTTGTCCTACATTCTACAGTCCATAGTTGGTGCTGATTCCGTCTCTGGTTTCGTTTCACCAGGATGTCATCAAGTTCTGTTGTTCGTAGCCAGAACCACGGAAATGGTAGGGATGAGGATCCTTCCGACCAGCCTTCGTTGACAGAGTTCATGCTAGAGATGGAGAGGAACAAGCGTGAATCTAATCGTTTGTTGGCACGTATCGAGGAGAACACCGCACATTAGTTCAAAAGGTCTGCTACCATTCATGATTTCATTCGCTTGCACCCACCTACCTTTCATCATTCCATCGAGCCACTCGACGCAGATGACTGGCTCCGTAGCATCACTCCATAAGCTGCTTTCCGCGAGCGTAGCTGAAGATGACAAGGTCACCTATGCCACATACCACCTGGAAGGTCCTGCTAGTCTTTGGTGGCAGAACTATGAGGCTATGCTTCCAGCTGGCCAGATTCCTACCTGGAAGGATTTCACTGAGACTTTTCGCGAGCATCACATTCCCCAGGCCCTCATTGATCGCAAGAGAGAAGAGTTCTGTAGTTTCACCCAGAATAAGATGGCTGTTGATGCTTACAGCCGAGAGTTTGAGAACCTCGCCCGTTATGCCACAGAAGAAGTGTCCACGGACGCCAAGAAGCAGGCTAGGTTCCGAAAGGGTCTCAACCCCAAGTTGCGTCGTGATCTCCACCTGCATCATTGCGATACATTCCAAGCTCTTGTGAACAAAGGCCATTAATGCAGAGACAGCTCAGCTCACTTACGAGGAGTCTCGTAAGCACACCCGTGATTTGGGATCTTCCTCCGGCTCTAGTTCCCAGAAGCGCCGGATTTGGGTTCCAAACTCCGCTCTTCCTTCCGGTTATACACCGAGGCCATCCTCTGTGGTGCCTTCCCCAGCTCAGTCGTATGTTCCACCCAGGCCTACTGGTAGACCGCTTGTCAGTGCGGGTCCACGTCCAACCTCAGGGACTTGCTTCACATGCGGGAAGCCAGGACACTATGCACGTGACTGCTCTCAGACTAGTTATGCTCCACCCCAGCCCGAGAAGACTGTTGGCTGTGTTAAGCCATCACGCAAGATGATCAGTGTCAAGTCAGTTCCCACTGAACATGGACGTGTGCATCACGTCTCAGCTAAAGACGCTCATGATGATCCAGATGTCGTTCTTGGTACCCTCCTTGTCAATTGTCACCCAGGATCAGTTCTATTCGATACTGGAGCATCTCACTCCTTCATTTCTGAAGGCTATGCTCGTTTGCACGACATGTCATTTTGTGATATGCCAACTCCGCTTGAAATCCAAACCCCAGGGTCTAGATGGCAGAGCACCAGAATCAGCCATGGCAATGAAATCCTTGTTGATAGACTTGTATTCCTTGCATCACTTGTAGCCCTCAAGTCCTCAGACATCAACATCATCTTGGGTATGGACTGGATGACAGCTCATCATGCTAAGATTGATTGTTACACAAGATCTGTTCAGCTTACACACCCGTCTGGCAAGATAGTCACCGTCTCCACTAGAGTTGCAAAGCGTCAGCTCTATTCTCTTAATGCCAGCCCTCTTCCAGACCTTGAAGATATCCCGGTAGTTCGTGACTTTCCGGATGTCTTTCCAGAGGAACTGCCAGGTGTTCCACCTGACAGAGATGTAGAGTTCGTCATAGATCTTATCCCAGGAACAGCTCCAATCTCCCGGAGACCCTACAAGATGGCACCCTTAGAACTAGCCGAGCTTAAGAAACAACTTGATGAGTCCTTGCAAAAGGGTTTCATCCGTCCTAGTTCTTCTCCTTGGGCTTGCCCCGTCCTCTTTGTCAAGAAGAAGGATGGTACAGACCGGATGGTTGTAGATTATCGTCCCGTTAATTTGGTCACGATAAAGAACAAGTATCCGCTCCCCAGGATCAACGACCTGTATGATCAGCTCGCTGGATCCTCAGTCTTCTCCAAGATGGATTTAAGGTTAGGATACCACCAAATCAAAATCAGAAACGGGGACATTCCCAAGACAGCTTTTGTCACTCGTTATGGTCAGTACGAGTACACCGTCATGTCCTTTGGCCTAACCAACGCCCCAGCCACATTCTCCCGCTTGATGAACTCGATCTTCATGGAGTACTTAGATAAGTTCGTCGTGGTTTACCTCGATGATATTCTTATCTACTCGAAGAACGAGGAAGAGCATGCCGAACATCTTAGACTTGTGTTAGAAAAACTCAGAGAGCACCGCCTTTATGCCAAGTTCTCCAAGTGTGAATTTTGGTTGCCAGAAGTGACCTACTTAGGCCACGTAATCTCTGGTAAGGGCATTGCTGTCAATCCCGAGAGAGTTCAAGCCGTTCTCGATTGGACTCCACCTGAGACCGTTAAACAAGTTAGGAGTTTCCTTGGTCTAGCCAGCTATTGTCGCCGCTTTGTTGAAAACTTCTCCAAAGTAGCCAAACCCCTCACGGAACTTCTCAAGAAAGATAAAAAGTTCGAGTGGTCCCCACAGTGTGAGTACAGTTTTCAGGAACTGAAAAGACGCCTGACTTCTGCTCCCATACTTGTGCCACCGGATTTCACTAAAGACTTTATTATCTACTGCGACGCCTCACGACAGGGACTAGGTTGCATTCTTATGCAGGATCGTCATGTGATTGCCTATGCATCTCGACAGTTGCATCCACATGAGGAGAATTATCCTACACATGATCTAGAGCTTGCAGCCGTAGTCTATGCACTCAAGACCTGGCGACATTACCTCCTTGGTAAACGTTGCGAGATCTACACCGATCACCAGAGTCTCAAGTATATCTTCACCCAACCAGATCTGAACCTTAGGCAAAGACGTTGGTTGGAGTTAATCACAGATTATGATCTAGGGATTACCTACACCCCAGGCAAAGCCAATGTCATGGCTGATGCTCTAAGCCGTAAATCCTATTGCAACAATCTCATGTTGCAGCAAGGCCAACCACTTCTCCATGAGGAATTCTGTAAGCTTAATCTTCACATTGCTCCTCGCGGATTCCTTTCTACCTTGGTGGCGAAACCTACCCTTGTGGATCTTATCATAGAAGCCCAGAAGCATGATACAGGGATTACCCGGATCAAGAGAAACATTAAGAAGGGAGTTGGTGGATGTTTCTCTATGGATGATCGTGGTGTTGTTTTCTTTGAGAATCGCTTGGTGGTTCCCAAGAAGCAACATCTTCGACAATTGATTCTTAAGGAGGCGCATGAATCTCCTCTCACGATTCATCCCGGTAGTACTAAGATGTATCAGGACCTACGCCAGAGGTTCTGGTGGACTAGGATGAAGAGAGAAATCGCTCAGTTTATTGCTAAATGTGACGTTTGTCGTCGCGTTAAGGCAGAGCATCAAAGACCTGCTGGCACCCTTCAGCCTTTAGCTATTCCTGAATGGAAATGGGATAAAGTTGGTATGGACTTCATCACCGGCTTTCCCAGGACCAAGAGAGGGAATAACGCTATCTTCGTAGTCGTTGATCGTCTTTCCAAAGTGGCTCACTTCCTTCCTGTTCGAGAGAGTATCACTGCTAGTCAGCTTGCTGACTTATATATTTCTCGAATAGTGTCACTCATGGTGTTCCACTAGAGATCAATTCAGACCGTGGCAGTCTTTTCACTTCTCATTTCTGGGAGAGTTTCCAAACTGCCATGGGAACCCATCTTTCTTCAGTACCGCTTTCCACCCTCAGTCGAGTGGTCAGGTGGAACGGGTCAATCAAATTCTCGAAGACATGCTCAGAGCTTGCGTTATCTCATTCGGTATGGATTGGGAGAAATGTCTTCCTTTCGCCGAGTTTGCTTATAACAATAGCTACCAATCCAGCCTCAAGAAAGCTCCTTTTGAGGTTCTCTATGGACGAAGATGTCGAACACCTTTGAACTGGTCAGAAACGGGTGAAAGACAATTCTTTGGACCGGACATGATCCAGGAGGCAGAAGAGCAAGTTCGCATCATTCGTGAGAATTTGAAAACAGCCCAGTCTCGTCAGAAAAGCCAGTACGATCGTCATCATAAGGATATGACTTATGAGATTGGCGACCAAGCTTACCTTCGGGTTACTCCTTTGAAGGGTACCCATCGTTTCGGTATCAAGGGCAAGTTGGCTCCTCGTTACATTGGTCCTTTTCGTATTCTCGCTAAACGAGGAGAGGTTGCCTACCAGTTGGAACTACCCCCACATCTTTCTCGAGTTCATGATGTCTTCCACGTCTCTCAACTCAGGCGTTGCTTCTCGGATCCTATCCGTGGAGTGGACCACGAAACGCTTGATCTCCAAGATAACCTCACATACCGAGAGTACCCGGTTCGCATTCTTGATCAAGCAGAGCGTGTCACTCGACGTCAGAACATCAAGTTTCTCAAAGTTCAGTGGTCTCATCATTCCGAGAGAGAAGCTACTTGGGAGCGAGAAGATCGTCTTCGACTGGAGTACCCCGCTTTCTTTCCGTCGACCCCTGAATCTCGGGACGAGATTCTTTCAAGTGGGGGCGAGTTGTCACATCCCTAGTCTGGTATGACTTAGACTAGCTAGCCATTTGTGCATCATATTTAAATTTCATTTAAATTTGAAATGAGGATTGGTGGAACCCTCAGAATCATTTTTGAAAATGACCCAAATAAAAATTTCTCCAAAAGGGTCCAAGAAAATGCTCATGTTGCCCTCTGAAAATATTGGACAGAGATAAAAATCAAAACAATATTTTTAGGAGCTCATGGATATTTATTTTGGCCATTTGGATTAATTCGATAAATATTTGCATTGGAAATATATTTCTATATATATGAAATATGGTCCAAAAATTATGCCAATTATAAAAGAGCTCTGGAATAATATATCTAGCTCCTGCAAAAATTGGCATAAGGTAATAAATTGATTTAGTATTTTATTAAATCAAAACAAATGTCAGAAAAATTAGAAAACAGAAATAAAAGAAGGAGGGGCTTACCTGGGGCTTCCCTGTGCAGCCCGGCCGCAGCAGGCCGGCCCAGCCAGCAGGCGGCCCAGCCCACCTGCCCCCCTCCTCTGTCGTCTTCCTCCCCGACAGGGGACGGCGCGTGCCCGGCGCGCGCGCGCGCCACCGCGCCACGCCACCTCCCTCCCTGCTTGCCTGGAGCCTCCTCGTCGCCCTGGAACGCCGGACGAAGCCACGCAGCCCCCCCGTACCCTCTCACTCTCCCCCGATTCTTCCTCTCCTCTGTCTCTCTCTCTCTCTCTCACGGCCGAACGCCACCGACGCCACCGCCCGCCGTAGTCGTAGCCACCGCGCCCCTCGAGAGCATCTGAGCAGTCCACGAGCTCCGCCCCCTCGCCCTGAAGCTCCTCGTCGAGCCACGCACCTCCGGACGGCCTCCATCGCCGCCATCGCCATCGTCTTCCTCCTCGGGCTCCGCCGTCCGCCGCCGTCGATTCGCCGTCACCAGGTCTCCCCCGACCCCGCTGTGCTGCTCTGCGTGATCCCCGTGAGCCTCTGCTTCGAACCCCTCTCCTACCCCTCGCGATTACGCCGTCTAGGCCTCAGTTCCGCCATGGCCGAAGCTCGCCTCCGCTTGAGCTTGTCGCCGGCGTTGCTCCGGCGACCCTTTGGCCACGCCAGTGCACCTAGCACTCTCGCCGCACCTCGTAGTGCCCCGCTAGCGTTTTAGTTCGCGCATTTGCACGCTGCAGCCGCGCCCCCGAACACAGCCGAACTCCGGCGGCCGCAAACGTGGTCGCCGACGTCGTTCTCGGCCACCCCAGCTCTGGCCGAGGGCACTACTCGACGCGCCGCATCGCCAGCTCTTCGAAGAGCCTAAACACGCCTCGAACGGAGCCCTGTGGGTGATTTCCGCGGCGTCCCGCCGTCTCGGGCCTCGCCGGCGGCTAAACGCCGGCGAGTTGACCGGGTTAGACCCCCTGTTGACCCAGATTTGACCCGTGTGGGTCAATGACAGGTGGGCCCGGCCCTGCTAATTTTTAGTTTAGGATTAGTTTAGCAACTAATTATCTCTGTTAACTAACTGTGACACTGACAGTGGGCCCCAGAGCCACTAATCTTTTTAATTAGAATTAAACTAACCCTGTTTAACCCCCTGTCACTGACGTGTGGGTCCCACACGTCAGGTTTGACCCGGACCAGCCCAGTTGACCGCTGACGTCGTGCTGACGTCATGCTGGCGCTATAATATGATTTCTGGAATTAAATTTAATCAGAAAATTCCAGAAATTGTTTTAAACTTCAAAAATTCATAACAATTCAACCGTAGCTCAGATTAAAATAATTTATATATGAAAAATTATCAGAAAAATGCAATCTTTCCATATGTACTAGTTTCATGCATGAAAAACCAACTTATACATGCTGAATATGGGAAACACATTATGGCATATATAAGAGACTTAATTTAGAAATGCATTTGAACCTTTGGTTCAAATGGACTTCAAACCAAATGTTTACTAGTTACATTAGCTCAAACAGCATCACATCTACATGCCATGTTCATGCATCATATTGTTGCATATGATTGTGTTTGATTGCCGGCACCGTTCCTTCTCGATAGGTCCTGCTCCGGAGACGTTCCAGAGTACCTGTCTGTGAAGCAGTGCCTCCCTTGTTGATTTACCAGGCAAGCAAACCCCCTTGTTCATTTCAATAAAACCCTACTCTCTCGCTCCTGCTATCAGTTATTGCATTAGGACAACAACGGTTCATCTGCTACTTTGTGCTGCGGTAGTTGGACCCATTCCTCTGCATGACCTGTCATTGCCACAGTAAATAGTTGAAACCCACTAGCATGTGTAGGAGTTGATTGAAGCCATTGTTGTGTTCCTACCATGCTATGCCTGCTATTGCTTAGAGTTGTGTCAGGTCTGATTCATTGGGAATGAATTGGAGTGTTACGATATGTTCTGATGCTGAGAGTGAAGTGTGTGAACACGATTTGGTAAAGGTAGCGGTGAGAGGCCATGTAGGAGTACATGGTGGGTTGTCTCATTGGAACCGTCCTGAAGCACTGAGTTCGATGTATGTTGTCCAATGACTCGATACTACCACACATTGGGTTCCGGTAACTCGACCCCTCTCGACTTATTAGCCAACTTGATCTCTGTCCAGGAGTCGCAACTAGTTTCTGGTGTTTGTAGGTAGTGCTATTTTTCTACCAAGTGGCACCCGGCAGGGTGGGCTTGGGACAGACTAGGCACACGTGGCCTGGTGTACCGAGTGGCACCCGGATGGTGGGCTCGGGAACCCTGTACACATCGTTTGGGGCCGTGAGCGACACCCCGGCCGGATCTCCTTGCGGATGGAACCCGAATAGGCGATAAACCTGGACTAGAGTCTTGTGTGGTTAGTCAGGTCGTGGCCGACACCCTCGCCAGGCTTCCGCTTGAAGGTTGCCGAGATACATAACGTGTACATGGCGGCAAGTGGCGAGAGCGTGTGTGAAGAAGTACACCCCTGCAGGGTTAACATGATCTATTCGAATAGCCGGGTCCGCGGTTATGGACTTCTTGGATGCTTACATGGTACATAGACAACTTGAAGTGGATACTCTAAAATGCTCAAGACAAGTGTGAGTGCTATGGATGGCCTTCTCGTAGGGAGACGGGGATGAGTCCATAGTAGTGTATTATGTGGTGATTAGTGGACTCGTGTACGTTGTTTCACCTTAAGAGTTTCTGGTAGTCATAGAACAGGATAGCCACAGAGTCAAAGCTGGCTTGCTGCAACTAAACCCCACATTACCCTCTTGATACAAATGCATGTATGATAGGATCTGATGTAAGTCTTGCTGAGTACCTTTGTACTCATGTTGCTTTATTTATGCTTTTGCAGCGGAGTCTCCGGTCTTACTAGTGTTCTCGTGGACTTCGACTAGTAGCTAGTACCTCAGCTACGATCTTGATCGGATGTTGTAGATAGTCAGGCTCTTCAGCCTTTTTCATTTGTAGATGTCTGTACCCAGACATGTAATGCTTCCGCTTGTTGCTTGTATGCCCTGTATGATGGGTCTTGTGACCCCTGTTTGCAATAAATGCTATGATGGCTCTTCTGAGCCTTTATCTATATGAGTTGTTGAGTTATGCTGTGATGCCATGTTGTACAGCACATACTTGCATGTTATGCGTACGTGTAATGTGTATTGCTATGTGTGGGATCTGACTATCTAGTTGTTTATCCTTAGTAGCCTCTCTTACCGGGAAATGTCTCCTAGTGCTTCCACTGAGCCCTGGTAGCTTGCTACTGCTCCGGAACACTTAGGCTGGCCGGCATGTGTCCTTCTTCGATCCTGTGTCTGTCCCTTCAGGGAAATGTCACGCGATGAATACCGGAGTCCTGCTAGCCCGCTACAGCCCGGTTCACCGGAGTCCTGTTAGCCCAGTGCTACAGCCTGGATTCACTCGTTGATGACCGACACGTTCGATGCTGGGTCATGGATGCCTGTCCCTGTAAGTTAGTGCCACTTTGGGTTTACGACTAGCCATGTCAGCCCGGGCTCTTTATCATATGGATGCTAGCGACAGCATCATATACGTGTGCCAAAAGGCGCAAACGGTCCCGGGCACAGGTAAGGCGACACCCGTCTGGATACCGTGCATGAGGCCGCAAAGTGATATGAGGTGCTACATGCTAGATCGATGTGGCATTGAGTCGGGGTCGTGACACAGGAGGCATACCCAACTGTTTTTGGGTTGTCCTATGAAGATGCATTTATCCGCTTTGGGTTCGAGCTTGTCGGCCTGAAACTTTTCCACATAAGCGTCGCAGCCCCAAACTTTTAAGAAATGACAGCTTAGGTTTCTCTAAACCATAGTTCATACGGTGTCATCTCAACGGAATTACGTGGTGCCCTATTTAAAGTGAATGTGGTTGTCTCTAATGCCTAACCCATAAACTATCGTGGTAATTCGATAAGAAACATCATGGTACGCATCATATCCAATAGGGTGCAACTATGATGTTCAGACACACCATCACACTATGGTGTTCCAGGCGGTATTAATTGCGAAACAATTTCCACAATGTCTTAATTGTGTGCCAAAACTTGTAACTCAGATATCCGTCTCTATGATCATATCATAGACATTTTATCCTCTTGTCAAAATGATCTTCTACTTCACTCTGAAATTACTTGAACCATTCAATAATTTAGACTTGTGTTTTATCAAGTAAATATTCTCAACATCTACTCGAATCATCTATGAAGTAAGAACATAACGATATTCATTGCATGCCTCAGCACTCATTGGACTACACACATCAAAATGTGTTACTTCCAACAAGTTGCTATCTTGTTCCATCTTACTGAAACCGTGGCTTTTCAGTCATCTTGCCCATGTGGTATGATTTGCATATCTCAAGTGATTCAAAATCAAGTGAGTCCAAACGATCCATCTGCATGGAGTTTCTTCATGCGTATACACCAATAGACATGGTTCACATGTCTCAAACTTTTCAAAACGAGTGAGTCCAAAGATCCATCAACATGGAGCTTCTTCATGCGTTTTATACCATTATGACTTACATGGCAGTGCCACAATTAGGTGGTATTATCATTACTATCTTATATCTTTTGGCATGAAAATGTGTATCACTACGATCGAGAATCAATAAACCATTCCTTTAGGTGCAAGACCATTGAAGGTATTATTCAAATAAACAGAGTAACCATTATTCTCCTTAAATGAATAACCGTATTGCGATAGACATAATCCAATCATGTCTATGCTCAACGCAAACACCAAATGACAATTATTCAGGTTTAATACTAATCTTGATGGTAGAGGGAGCGTGCGATGTTTGATCACATCAAACTTGGAAACACTTCCAACACATATCATCAGCTCACCTTTAGCTAGTCTCCGTTTTATTCCGTAGCTCTTTTATTTCGTGTTACTAACACTTAGCAACCGAACCGGTATCTTAATACCCTGGTGCTACTAGGAGTACTAGTAAAGTACACATTAACATAATGTATATCCAATATACTTCTATTGACCTTGCCAGCCTTCTAATCTACCAAGTATCTAGGGTAATTTTGCTCCAGTGGCTGTTCCCCTTATTACAGAAGCACTCAGTCTCGGGTTTGGGTTCAACCTTGGGTTTCTTCACTAGAGCAGCAACTGAATTGCCGTTTCATGAAGTATCCCTTTGTTCCCTTGCCCTTCTTGAAACTAGTGGTTTCACCAACCATCAACAATTGATGCTCCTTCTTGATTTCTACTTTTGTGGTGTCAAACATCACGAACATCTCAAGGATCATCATACATGCCCCCGATATATTATAGTTCATCACGAAGCTCTAGCAGCTTGGTGGTAATGACTTCGGAGAAACATCACTACTTCATCTGGAAGATCAACTCCCACTCGATTCAAGCGATTGTTGTACTCAGACAATCTGAGCACAAGCACAACAATTGAGCTTTTCTCCTTAGTTTGCAGGCTAAGAAAATCGTCGGAGGTCTTATACCTCTTGACGTGGGCACAAGCCTGAAATCCCAATTTCAGCCCTCAAAACATCTCATATGTTTCGCGATGTTTCAAAAACATCTTTGGTGCCTCAACTCTAAACCGTTTAACTGAACTATCACGTAGTTATCAAAATGTGTATGTCAGATGTTCGCAACATCCACAGACAACGTTCGAGGTTCAACACACCGAGCGGTGCATTAAGGACATAAGCCTTGTAAGAAGCAATGAGGACAATCCTCAGTTTACGGACCTAGTCCGCATAATTGCTACTATCAACTTTCAACTAATTTTTCTCTAGGAACATATCTAAACAGTAGAACTATAGCGTGAGCTACGACATAATTTGCAAAAATCCTTTTGACTATGTTCAGAATAATTAAGTTCATCTTATGAACTCCCACTCAGATAGACATCCCTCTAGTCATCTAAGTGATTACATGATCCGAGTGAACTAGGCTGTGTCCGATTAACACGTGAGACGGACTAGTCAACGTCGGTGAACATCTTCATGTTGATCGTATCTTCTATACGACTCATGCTCGTATAGAATAGTAACATGATATGGCCAATATCATGTAGCTCCTTTGATCTCCATCTTGGGGCTCCATGATCATCTATTACAAGAACATGATCAATCTCATACATTACATATATCATTCATCACATCCTTTTGGCCATATCACATCACATAGCATACCCTGCAAAAACAAGTTAGACGTCCTCTAATTGTTGTTTGCATGTTTTACGTGGCTGCTATGGGTTTCTAGCAAGAACGTTTCTTACCTACGCAAAAACCACAACGTGATATGCCAATTGCTATTTACCCTTCATAAGGACCCTTTTCATCGAATCCGATCCGACTAAAGTAGGAGAGACAGACACCCGCTAGCCACCTTATGCAACTAGTGCATGTTTGTCGGTGGAACCGGTCTCACGTAAGAGTACGTGTAAGGTTGGTCCGGGCCGCTTCATCCCACAATACCGTCGAATCAAGATAAGACTAGTAACGGCAAGCATATTGAACAAAATCAACGCCCACAACTACTTTGTGTTCTACTCGTGCATAGAATCTACGCAATAGACCTAGCTCATGATGCCACTGTTGGGGAACGTAGCAGAAATTCAAAAATTTCCTACGTGTCACCAAGATCTATCTATGGAGAAACCAGCAACGAGGGGAAGGAGAGTGCATCTACATACCCTTGTAGATTGCTAAGCAGAAGCGTTCAAGTGAACGGGGTTGATGAAGTCGTACTCGTCGTGATTCAAATCACCGATGATCAAGTGCCGAACGCACGGCACCTCCGTGTTCAACACACGTACAGCCCGGTGACGTCTCCCATGCCTTGATCCAGCAAGGAGAGAGGGAGAGGTTGATGGAGATCCAGCAGCACGACGGCATGGTGGAAGTAGCGGGATTCCAACAGGGCTTCGCTAAGCGCTGCGGGAGGAGGTAGATGTGTCACGGGAGGGAGAGGGAGGCGCCAGGCCTTAGATTGGTTTGCTCCTCCTTTTCCCCACTATATATAGGGCCAAGGGAGAGGGGGAGGGCGCAGCCTTGCCCCTTCCTCCAAGGAAGGGTGCGGCCAAGGGTGGGGAGGAGTCCATCCTCCCCAAGGCACCTCGGAGGTGCCTTCCCCCTTTAGGACTCTCCCCTTTTTCTCTTCTCTTGGCGCATGGGCCTCTTGGGGCTGGTGCCCTTGGCCCATGTAGGCCAAGGCGCACCCCCTACAGCCCATGTGGCCCCCAGGGCAGGTGGCCCCACCCGGTGGACCCCCGGGACCCTTCCGGTGGTCCCGGTACAATACTGGTGACCCCGAAACTTGTCCCGATGGCCGAAATAGCACTTCCTATATATAATTCTTTACCTCCGGACCATTCGGGAACTCCTCGTGACGTCCGGGATCTCATCCGGGACTCCGAACAACTTTCGGGTTACCGCATACTAATATCTCTACAACCCTAGCGTCACCGAACCTTAAGTGTGTAAACCCTACGGGTTCAGGAGACATGCAGACATGACCGAGACGTTCTCTGGTCAATAACCAACAGCGGGATCTGGATACCCATGATGGCTCCCACATGTTCCACGATGATCTCATCGGATGAACCACGATGTCAAGGACTTAATCAATCCCGTATTCAATTCCCTTTGTCTATCGGTATGTTACTTGCCCGAGATTCGATCGTCGGTATCCAATACCTTGTTCAATCTCGTTACTGGCAAGTCTCTTTACTCGTTCCGTAACACATCATCCCGTGATCAACTCCTTGGTCACATTGCGCATATGATGATGTCCTACCGAGTGGGCCCAGAGATACCTCTCCGCTTACACGGAGTGACAAATCCCAGTCTCGATTCGTGCCAACCCAACAGACACATTCGAAGATACCTGTAATGCACCTTTATAGTCACCCAGTTACGTTGTGACGTTTGATACACCCAAAGCATTCCTACGGTATCCGGGAGTTGCACAATCTCATGGTCTAAGGAAATGATACTTGACATTTAGAAAAACTTTAGCATACGAACTATACGATCTTTGTGCTGGGCTTAGGATTAGGTCTTGTCCATCACATCATTCTCCTAATGATGTGATCCTGTTATCAACGACATCCAATGTCCATGGTTAGGAAACCGTAACCATCTATTGATCAACGAGCTAGTCAACTAGAGGCTCACTATGGACATATTGTGGTCTATGTATCCACACATGTATCTGAGTTTCCTATCGATACAATTATAGCATGGATAATAAACGATTATCATGAACAAGGAAATATAATAATAACTAATTTTTATTGCCTCTAGGGCATATTTCCAACAGTATCATCTCTTCAATATCTTTTTATCTCATCAAGTTTTCTTCTCTTTTCTATCAGAGTGCTGTCCAAATTCTGTCATTCTTGTTCCTTGGCTATCTCATTATACCGAGGTGGTCATATTCTTTTCGTTCGTGGAGCTCTTATTAACATGTCTTTCAACCTTCAAGTTCTCTTAATACTCCTTGTTCCTCTTTTCTAACGGATTGTTTGCAATCTCGTTCATCTCTGTTGTACTCTTTCTTTTAAATTGCTCAACCTCTCAAGGTTCGTAGTTTCACTCGTTCGTCAAAGAAGCAACTTAGTTTTACCTTTTCTCTTCCTCTTCCGTTTCTCTCCAGTGCCATCCTAGATCTCGGGACGAGATCCCCTCGTAGTGGTGGAGTGTTGTAACGCCCTGGATACAACTTTCCATATTCGTAACTCCAACTCTTGCCTTTTCGGGGTTGCGATATGATATTTCCTTCGTGGTTGGGTTTTTGTCTTTTGTTTTGCATTTTGTTCATGGCATGCATCTCATCTCATGGCATCATGTGCATTGCATCCGCATGTTTTCATAAAACCTGTAGTCGTTCGCAGTTGCCGCTTCTTCCTCGTCTCCGTTGACCTTTGTCAGACCTATTTGAATTCTCGACCTCTTTCAGACCCCCTCTCTGCGCAACCACCGACCCCCTTTTGCGCGCGTCCGAGAACTTCCCCAAACCCGACCCGGATTGTTGTTACCGGTGGGTCCGGATCATCCCCTAACATCCCTAAAACATCTCCGTTTTCTTATTTGGACCCCCTAGCCTATTTTTCACGACCTCCCGATTTGGATCGGATGAGCCAAACTCCCCTCCTTTCCATATATTAGTCCGACCCTAGTCCATTTTGGCAAACCCTAGAAATCCTCTCCTTTGTCCCATCACGCCGCCACTCTTCCTGTCTCTTCCTCATCGGGATCCTCCCCGATCCAAAAATCCTCACTCTTTTTCAAACACCAGACCAACCCGTCACCTCCACCTCCCGATCTAGTTCATCCAGTGACCCCCTCCAAATCCATCCATACATCAGCCATGAGGGCCTCCTCTGCCTCTCCGCTCGATCTGGATCGGAGCCCGAGCGAGAGGAGCTCGCTCCCGAACCAGCGCACTCCTCAGCTCCTCTTCGAGTGCCTCGCCACCAACCCTCACCAGCCATGGAGGCCCAAGACGTCGACCAGGACCAGGCCGTCCCGCTGTCCTTCTTCCTCCCCCCCCTCTCTCTTATTCATCTCCTTGCCCTCCCTAATCTCTCCAGCCCTCTCTCTGTGTTGTGGGTTACAGGAACAATGCATGGAGCTCGTCCATGGCGCCCGAAGCCTGGAGCTCCACTTCGTTCGCTGGCTCCGTCCACCGCTACCCTGAACTGAACCCCCACGTCTGGAACCGGCCACCCAGACGCCCTTCACCCGCGTGCCCTCGCCGGACCTCCTTCCTCCGCGCCAAGACAGCCGCGCCAGATCCGCCAGCCCAAGTCGGCCTCCTCCACCGACTCGGCCAGAGCCCATGGGTGAGCAGCCCCCCCAGCGCCTCTCTGTTTTTTCTCGCCGATTGGGCCAACCAGATTCAGCCCGTTGTGTTTTTTTCCCTGCTGCGAATTTACACATTATCCAGTAAAATGCAGTTTTACAGAAAAGACCCTCATGTTCATGCATTTACATCTCTCAAGCCATGCATCAGATTAAAATGTTTTAAATATGTAACATGCTTAGAATTTCATCTAGTTTCACAATATCCCACTTTCATCCATGTTTAAAATGTTTAAAATGTTGTTTGTATAAATTTGCTCAAATGCCATGTTAAAATGATTTATTTCATAACTAAATAACCGTAGCTCCGAATTTAATAAACTTCATATGTAAATGGGCTGTAAAATGCCTAGATTAACATGGTGCACTTTATTTTCCTGTTTAACAACAACAAAATTGTGTTTAGGGAAGAACAGTACCAAATTCATAATTTGCATATGGGGATTTTCCGGAATTGTTGTTTGTAATTTCCGGCCTCATTTAAAATGCCTAGATAGGTAGTTTTGTTGTGCATCAACTCTTGCCATGTTAATAACATTTAATCTTGTCATGCATCATGCTTGATTGTGCATCATGCCAGGTTTATGTGTGGTGTGTCTACCATGTTGTGTGCTTCTTCTCGATAGTTCCTGTTTCGTTGCGATCGTGAGGATTCGCTTGTGTACGCTTGGTTCGGCTTCATCCGTTCGTCTTCTTTATGGACTCGTTCTTCTTCCTAGCGGGATTCCAGGCAAGATGACCGTCACCTTGGATCTCACTACTATCATTGCTATGCTAGTTGCTTCGTTCTATCGCTATGTTGTGCTACCTATCACTTGTTGATCAAGCCTCCCATATTGCCATGTCAGCCTCTAACCTTTTCGCCCTTCCCAGCAAACCGTTGTTTGGCTATGTTACAGCTTTTGCTCAGCCCCTCTTATAGCGTTGTTAGTTGCAGGTGAAGTTGAAGATTGCTCCATGGTGGACAGGATTATGTTGGGATATCACAATATCTCTTATTTAATTAATGCATCTATATACTTGGTAAATGGTGGAAGACTCGGCCTTATGCCTGGTGCTTTGTTCCACTCTTGCCGCCCTAGTTTCCGTCATACCGGTGTTATGTTCCCGGATTTTGCGTTCCTTATGCGGTTGGGTGATTTATGGGACCCCCTTGACAGTTCACTTTGAATAAAACTCCTCCAGCAAGGCCCAACATTGGTTTTACCATTTGCCTCACCACCACCTACTTTTCCCTTGGGAGTCGCTCTCTCGAGGGTCATCTTTATTTTAGCCCCCCCCCGGGCCAGTGCTTGTCTAAGTGTTGGTCCGAACCGAGCAGCCCGCGGGGCCACCTCGGGGCAACTCTAGGGCTGGTTTTACTCGTAGCTTGACTTATCCGGTGTTGCCCTGAGAAAGAGATATGTGCAGCTCCTATCGGGATTTTCGGCGCATCGGGAGGCTTTGCTGGTCTTGTTTTACCATTGTCGAAATGTCTTGTAAACCGGGATTCTGAGTCTGATCGGGTCTTCCTGGGAGAAGGAATATCCCTCGTTGATCGCGAGAGCTTATCATGGGCTAAGTTGGGACACCCCTGCAGGGTATAAACTTTCGAAAGCCGTGCCCGCGGTTATGTGGCAGATGGGAATTTGTTAATGTCCGGTTGTAGATAACTTGACACCAGATCTGAATTAAAACGCATCAACCGTGTATAGCCGTGATGGCTCTTTTCGGCGGAGTCCGGGAAGTGAACACGGTTTTTGGGTTATGTTTGACGTAAGTAGGAGTTCAGGATCACTTCTTGATCATTGCTAGCTTCACGACCGTTCCGTTTGCTCTCTTCTCCCTCTTAATTGCGTATGTTAGCCACCATATATGCTTAGTCGCTGCTGCAACCTCACCACTTTACCCCTTCCTTTCCCATTAAGTTTTGCTAGTCTTGATACCTATGGTAATGGGATTGCTGAGTCCTCGTGGCTCATAGATTACTACAACAATAGTTGCAGGTACAGGTTTATGCGATGATCTTGACGCGAGAGCGAAGTTACTTGTTTTGGAGTTCTTCTTCTGCTTCTTCTTTGATCAGGGGATAAGTACATCCAAACTCATTAACTCTTGTAGTAGCTACGAACTTCACAAATGAATGCCTATCCAATAATACCTCTTTGGCTCTTTCCTCTATTCATGCTGACATAATTTCTCATATACTTGAATTCATGGATGCTCATACATATAACTACTCCATACATGTTAATACATCAAAGGGATGATCTCCCATAAATTATATAGTTTATGACATCTAATAAAAATAAAAGTGTTCATTTGATTCCACAATTTGATTTCATGACTAATATGACTCTTTTGATGCTAGTTCTGGTTAGGCAGGGACTGGTATGATATTATGTGATCATATGGACACTATTCTCATATTTTCTTTGGGAAGACATATACTACAATGCTTCTCCGAACTTCCTTGCATGGAAGGGGTCATTGTCCAGTACGACTATTTGGAGCTAGTTTATTTGGTGAAGCAAGATGGTATAGACCGATCAGTGTATGGTTCTTTGATTCGTGAGAGCTTATTTGATAGGGTGATTTTCCCTTACTTATCTATTAGTTGTAGCGAAAACATTTTTAGTGATCATATGACTAAGTTAGGTCGTGTAGAACCCCGCAGATTGGTCTAGCTCCTTTTTAGACCAGGGAGCGTTGTCTCACTATAGTAGGTGGATTGTAATTTGAACTTTGAGTAATACCATCACACTTTCTTCACAAAAAAGGAATCATTGCATGGAACATATATACTTTGTAATAACAAATTTGATTCCTTCACCAACTTTTCTGGACGACCTTGCATATGAATGTATTGTATCATATATGATTCCGACAGTACTCCTTAATTGAATTTCAATACTCTTCTGAACATCAAATCTGATTTAGTTATATCTCATACATAAGCACAAACAGTGTGCATTGATACTTGCTTGATATCTTTCCATGGTAGCAGAAGGATAGAAACATATGTAGAGATAGACTAATTCAACACCTACAAAAGTACAGAAGTGTAGAATCTGCAATAAGAGACAATTTTCGCTTCAACCAATAGTTTGGACCATATTGGCCGCTAGAGTTAAATGTACTATACACATGTGCATGCGATTTTTTACAGGCTTCAAGTGAACACATGCCCATAGGCATAAAGTTTTCTGTTACCACTTTCTGAAGCTTCAGGTACAAACATCCATTTCATTAAGTAAATGTAATGGCATGCATGCATATATATATATATATATATATATATATATATATATATATATATATATAATTTTGTAATAATGCCTAACATTATGGACATCACTATGCGTGACTTGGCTATTGCGCGACGTTGCGAGACATTTGCACAGTGCCACCATGATGTCACAGCTGTTATCGCAACATGCATGTGAGCGTCCGTGTACCAAAATCGGACGGCTCATACGGTGTTGCGCTGGAAGACAACAGGTTGCATGTGCCCTTCAAAATTTCCGAACATTAAATATTTCATTAAGTAATTCATTTTTGCCCAAGTTTTTGCAATTATTTTGGAGGATTTCGATTTTAGATCAGTGCCGTATAGGCAACAATATAGTAAGGTTACTTTTCACATATCATCTATGAAGTGCTCTTTTACCTAATGTGGATAATAAGTAGGAGTGAGTTTTGTAGATTCGTAATGGTTTACATATTCTTAAGTAAATCTGTTTGCTTCAAATTAGTACATTGATTATTTTAGATATACCATGTTCATAGACATATATTAATACTTCATATTTGAAAGACACAACTTTAAACATCCAAATCATGTCGACCAAAGAACTCCAAGAAGCAATTAATTAATTTGTTACGTACCGGAGAATTGGAGGGTCAAAAAACTGAATAAAATAGTTCTTCACAACATCCCTTCTTCCATGAAAAATTGGTAAAGGAGAACTCCTTGCTGCATTTTTCTGCAAAAAGAAACATATAGGGTGTAAGAAAGTACACTGTCATGATAAATACACAACCATTTTCAATTCCCATTGCCAAAGAAAAACTTCTAAATTGAGCAGAAAGGTAGTTAAAGTGAAGTTGGTATGTGTGGTTAGTCTAGCTTGGTAAGGCACGTAAATCTAAGGATAAAAGAACATTGAATCATCGAATGAGCATTCCATATGTAGTACATGTGTTGGCATCATATATATTTGGCGGAGATTACTTGGACAAATAACTTTGTTCCTTCTTGGAAATAAGAGACATTGGAGATGAGCTAGGCATCAAGATTATGTCTCAGCTACATATGTAATAGGAACATCTATGTCTGTTTGCAGAATGATCATAAGTAGATTCAAAATACACTAATTTAGCGGTCAATATATATTTTTGGATAGCAAGAAGACTCAGAAATGTCATGCCGCAACAGGTGAGAGGACACACGGAGTCGGGCCATCTCAACATGGAATTGCAAGGGAACATTTAAAAAAAAGTTTGAAAGATAACTATAAAAGCGAGCAGAATGAATACATTCCCTAAAAAAGAGTGAATGCATTACAATATAAACAATGTATGCATCGTGATGCTTACAGCTTACAAAATATATGACACTAAAAATTATTATGTCTCCTATGTTATGAAAAGAAACATGACTGGTTTGATGTTTGGTGCATATACTTCCAAAGCAATTCAATCAAGAAGAACTTCGAACACTTCATACAATGCATAGTAGAGCCAACAACAGCGCACAGAATGATACATATATCACTTTTTTTTGGTGAAAAACCCTATCTTTTCTTGACCAGACATTAGAAATCTAGGCGATCTAGTGGGGCTCTATATGGAATGGGATGGTTAGAGGAACAGATCATGTAACTTATGTTTGGGATTACTTGCGTGTTGCGTTTAGGTTTCAGCGGCGGGCAATGAACTCGTGTCCAGGATGGTTAAGCACTGTGCCACCAGTCCATTATAGCGCCTTCATTGGCTGGACTCATCGAAGCTTCTGTATTCTGGGCATGATTATTATCTCCATAAAGAGAGTATGGATCATTACACATTGATGGAAGCTGAGAAGATTTTAAGGCTAGAAAGTAATGAGCTCATGATTGGAGCGTTGAGTGTTTAGGATAGATTGCAACATCGTCGAAATTCTAGACATTGCTGAGAAGTGAATCAGCTATGTGGAGAAAGATTGAAAACGTGATGATACAGGGATCATGGTGAGTCGTTCTTTGAGCAGCAGCTATGGAGTTGTTGCACGAACGCTGGTACTGGAGAGGACGCCGAAGAGGAGGCACAGGTGGAACGCGTGGGAGAGAAAGAAAGACGATGTCCGCTAACAGGAAATTGGGAGGCTGTCAAAAAAACTACAACTACGGATCCATATATCCCTCAATGGTAGTGTCCTAGTAGGATACGGGTTTGTTTTGTTTCCCAGAAAAGAAAAATAGAGCTTTGGCTCCTTGGCAATGAACTTGTGTCCAGGATGGTGAAGCACTGTGCCACCAGTCCATTATAGCGCCTTCATTGGCTGGACTCATCAAAGCTTCTGTATTCTGGGCATGATTATTATCTCCATAAAGAGAGTATGGATTATTACACATAAATGGAAGTTGAGAAGATTTTAAGGCTAGAAAGTAATGAGCTCATAATTGGAGCGTTGAGTGTTTAGGATAGATTGCAACATAACGCGTGGGAGAGAAAGAAAGACGATGTCTGCAGGAAATTGGGAGGCTGTAAAAAAAACTACAACTGCGGATCCAGATATCCCTCAATGGTAGTGTCCTAGTAGGACTAGAAGAACACCCGTGCGTTGCAACGGGGCCACATTAAACTTAAGAGTTCTATCAATTATGTTAATATTACATTTAATATTCTCATACATATCAAGTGACATTGGCGACCTTTTTACCATCAAATTCTCACACACACTCTCTCCCTCCCTCCTCCTCACTCTCTCTCCCCCTCTCCCTCTCTCTCTCTCTCTAACACACACACACATCCATCTTATTGGGTACAGGACCATAATCCATCTATTTCACACGCACACGCGCTAGTGCATAACAATATGGATTATAAAACAGGTTCAAGGTAGTAACAAGGATTCTTCTCATGCATTAATAAACAAATGTTCTGCACTGAAGACAAGATAAACAATTCCCAAAGTGCATCAGAGCATCACAGAACATTACTGGCAAGATAAATGCACGATGTACCGGAACTGCTCGGATGAACCAGAACAGAGCCAACATATATCATCCTAGACAAACGCAACATCAACCATTTACCTTGGTACTTTAGGGACCGACAGGAGGATGCATGTAGAAGCGCTTATTGCCTGAGAATCCACAGTCACAGAGAGAAATTGGAAACCATTCCCATCACCAACTGATAAAGAAAGCATGTAAGAAAATTGATATCGGGCCAACTTGGATCTTTGGTGATTGTCCGCCGGTATGGAGAATTTAGGAGGGTGGGTGCAGGGAGTGGCCTTGTGGATGATGGATGGAGGCGCGGAGGGATGTGGTCGCCGGAAGGTCGAAAGCGGAGAGGGTCGGGCACGTTACGTGGAGCCGGTGGTGCGCGACAACCGGAGGCGGCCCAATCGTGGGCGGCGAACCGACGATAGCCTCGGCCCATCTCTCGACGCAGCTAAGATAGAGAAGGCGGCACTGCCGGTGCTTGAGGCCGCCGCTCGGCACCATCTACATCGACGGGAAAGAGAGGCGAGAAGCGATATGGTGATGCAGGGCTAGGGATTGCGGAGGAGGGTGGGGGTGTGCGATTTGAATGGATGGTTCTGCCCACCGTTTTCTTGTACGTGGCGGTGGAGACGGCGGCGTCCAGCCGTGCAGGCGAGGCATGGGTCGAGCCGGGCACACAGCGAGGCGCAGTAGCAGAGGCGGGGGAGATTTTCTGCTACTGAGATGCATGGTGTGGGATTGATCGTTCGTGTTCTCTTTTCCTTTTTAACGAGAGATGGATGCGATTTTTTCACGAGGGGAGAGATGCGACCACGTATAGATTTCATAATAAATTAATTAGGGCCATAACGGGAATTCTTTACAATGCGTTAAGATTTATGTGTTAGTTTTCTTAATAAAGAAATGCATTGATGTAGGGATTGATTGATTCGGGTAAGGAAAGATAGATTTGTGATCTTTTGTATGTTAGGAAATTAGAGGTTTGCAAGGAAAGAGTGGAGAGAAAAAGAAGCAATGCGACCACGTATAGATTCCATAATAAATTAATTAGGTCCATAACGGGATTTGTTTACAATGCGTTAAGATTAACGTGTTAGTTTTCTTAATAAAGAAATGCACTGATGTAGGGCGCGATTGGTTCGGGTAAGGAAAGATAGATTCGTGATCTTTTGTATGTTAGGAAATTATTGGTTTGCAAGGAAAGAGTGGAGAGAAAAAGAACCAGTGGAGGTGGGAGGAGGACAAAAATAAATCGTACGAGGCTACCAACTGCTCCATTAGAAGTAGAGATTGTTTGTGAAAATAACGTGCGACGACGACTTAGCAAGCGGATCCCCTTAAAAAAGACATAGCAAGCAGATTTCCTTCAAACTGGTAGGAATGGATACGATTGATGACGTTGATAAATAGTGGTGAATGTTGGCCTAATTTACTATCATCATGCATGGAAACGAATCATCAAGAAAAAGAATACTTCCTATTACTACACTCATAGGAAGCTTCCTAATCTCTGCTACCAAACAGTTTCTGCCCAAACATGGAAGGAAAGTTATGGACGTAATTCGAAAGGAAACAAAGGTTATGGAGATTAATCAATTTAGATTTGATCTTTAGAGATTGATTGTGATTGATTCTTTTACATAAAGACATTACTAAATAATTTGCGTTAGTATGGAAAGTTCTGATCCGTTTAGTTTTTTTCGTTGTGTGAGAGGGTGAAGTGAAAATAAACCGATGAAGTGGGGGAGGCGACGAAAAAATCTACGACGGTTAACCTACGAAAAAACCAGACGAAAGTGGTGGAACGAAAAAAAACCTGGAAGCGAGACTACCAACTGCTTCATTAAAAGTAGAGATACGGGTTTGTTTTGTTTTCCAGAAAAGAAAAATAGAGCTTTGGCGCCTTCCGCATGTGTAGGTATGTGTTTTTTTTATGGATGTAGAGATGCGATCTATTATAACTATACGTTTCCTTGTCTACGTACAGTATAATGGTGAATCTTTCTCTATTCTTTCCCACTTTTTCTCACGCACTTTTTTTTTCAACTCTAGCACCTTGTACGTGGCAGTTCAATATGCATAGCTTTCTAATTTTTTTCATGTAACGCAATATCTTTAAATCTCAGCCGTAAATATTACTAATCAACGATGCATATTATTTTGGATTATGTGGAAGAACATGATGTCTTATTTTCTTTTGTTTTAATTATATAATAGATACGCGTGTTCCCAGAAAAAAGAAACTAAAACTGGCAGACAAGTTTTTTAACGTACCAAGAAAGAAAACTCGATCAAAAACACGCCCCCGCTTTCAGGGCGCGAGAGTTGTCGCGCATACACACACATAGACATAGACATGCATATCCGTGTTTATATAAAATTTCATTTCCATCTCCATCTCCAATCATATTTGTCCAACCGGCACATTATTTATGTTGTTAATTATATACGCAGTAATATTAACGTACATCATCTCTTGTTTGCGGGCGTCCCGACCACTTCCACGGCCGGTCCTCACCAACCCGAACCCTCTTCATCACCCGCGCGTGCTTCCCGCCCGAAACGGTCAGTGCCGCATTCATTTCCGACCAGAGTGGACGCGACCTCTCACTGGAGCCGACATTGAAGCGGCACGCCGGCCGAGAGAGCGTCGCCCGCACCGCTTCCTGGTGCACGCGACTGCTCCGCGTTCAAAGGTCGCAATAGCCGGCCACAACATGCATGTAAAAAGTTCTTGGGAGTCCGTGCTACAGCTAGCTATTCTCCCCCAACTCGTCAATCTCTTCCAGTAGTGCTAGTACTCCATGGCGTGATCCATCGACAAGCAGGCGAGAAAGTTATCGTATACTCGGTTTGCGGTGAGTGGCATGCCGAGCGACCATGTGGTGTCGAGCCATGGAGGAGGGTGAGACACCAACACAACAGACGTGATTTAAACGTTGGTTTTGCTTGATGGCGTGATCCAATGAAACGAAACGTTGGTTTCTCTCCGTTTCCATTTTTTCTCCGGAAAAACGGAAAGTTTCCACTCCATTTTCATTCCTATTCCAAGGTTGCCCCGTTACAACAGTCCATCAAATACAAAGGAAAACTAACACACATGGTGATGCATCTCAATGATTCACAAATCATAGCCAATATTTACTTCACAACTAAAGACAAAAGTTGTGAGAGCGTGTACGAAAGAAAAACTACTAATTGGGTCACTACGACTTAAACCCTAAACCCTAAACATGATTTAATTTCCTGGACAGGTAGAACTTGTTGAAGGAAAGACGGCTGGCACCCTCGGAACATACGATGCTTTTGTGAAGTTCCACTAAAATCGACCTGAGCATCCCTGATGGCAAAGATATTGAAGAAGTGTGACTAGAATAATAGTACTGGCACTACTTCATGAGACGTAAACTCATCACAAGTAGAAGCCGGTAGAAGTAGAGAAAGATCGACATGGAGATGGAGCTACGGCAGTGAGACAAGACGGCTCCAAAACGAAGATGGACTACCTGGGACGTCGAGCTGTAGCTAGAAGGACGGTTGGGATGCGGCATCGACCCATACCGCGGTGACCCTTGATTGGGACGCACCGACTGTGGGTTTTCTCCCTCGCCGATTTCGACCGCGTCTACGCAAAACATTGTTCCCTTCCCCAGCTGTGGGATCAGGCCGGATATGTGACCAGCGGTGTGGCCACCGTCGTGCTATGCTTGTGAAGAGAGCAACCTAAGCAAGCAGGCTTGTAGCTTAGGCTCCTGCTAGTGTATATATAGTGGTTTTCTTTTTCTCTCCATATCAACCATTTTATATTGCATACGTGGCATTGAACAGTGAAATGATGGTTGCTTCTTCCGACTAACTTACTGTGTGATTTGACTGCTCCTTAGTGGCCCCTACACGTACTCCCCCTACGTGTATGCAATAGTCACACGTACACATGGACGCAAAAACGTGCGCGAGCCCTAATGCATGCATGTCCGAGCACACGACGGAACAGACATGGTCACCCTCAAGTGCTCAACCTACACGTGCATGCACACACATACTCAGTCCGTGTGAGCTAGTGACCGTATAAATACCAGAATATATATATATATTAAGCGCAATGAGCGTATTATGAAGTCCAGTGATCGTATTTTTACAAATATACAGTAACAGACAGTGTATTTATCTGGTTTGAAATTAAGCCATATTAACCGGAGAGGAGGCAGTATGGACTAGCATTACTTTGCTGTGTCTCATCAACTTGCCGAATGAGGAGAAGGTTGTAGGACGGAAGAAGCTTGCACGCAGTGGCTCGCAGGACAAGGAGAAACTTTTGACTAATGCAAGCTCTCCCTCGCTCAGGCAGTGGGCGTGCATACACTATACTAGTACCATTATTGTTCGACTTCCCAAATAGGCGAACAACCAAGCGCAAAGTTTACTAGTAGTACTAGTACTACTACTATAGTCTATAGAGGTATGTACTATACTAGTACTAGGAACCGGATAGAGGAGCGTCTGCATTCTTATTATAATTTTAAAATGTGATAAAGTAATCTTCAACACATTTGGTTCTCTTCGAGGGTTCCCGCATGTAATAATGGAAGTTGATTGCATGGAACACTCACCACAATTCTCGCTTAATTCTGGCTCATATCTTGTTACAAATAGGAGCGCTCGATAATATTTCCTATTTTTTTGTTATTCAGCATGTAAACAGGTCAGTAAACCTTGCGGCACATCTTTGTGCAAACCGTGCTTGCTGCACTTTGAATGTGGCCGAGAGCTGGCTTGATGGAACACCTCGCTTTTCCTACTTCTTTTTTTGCGGGGTACCTCGCTTCCTAGTGACCAGTGTCTTGGCTGATCGTCCTAAGAATCCTTATATATGAATAAAGCTCTTTCATTTACCCGCAAAAAAGATTAAGCCATATTAACCGGAAAGGAGGGAGTATGGACTAGCACTACTTTTCTGTGTGTCCCGTCAACTTGCAGAACGAGGAGAAGCTTGCAGGACAAGGTGAAGCTCGCTTATTCCTTTTGACTAATGAAACCTACCCTCGATGGACATGCATCAGTCCATTCGATGTTAGATTGTCAGAGGCATACACTGTAGTACTCAACATGTGGAGTACCATCGTTGTTTGACTTCACGAAGAGGCGAAGAGCCAAGCGCAATGTTTAGTAGTATGAGTAGTACTACTACTAGAACCGCATGGTGGAGCGTCTGTACTCTTTTTTTAATCTCTGATAAAGTACACGTTTATTCCGGAGAAGGGCAGAAAATGGCAGCCCAACATGTAATGATGATATCGATCAACCAACCATGCTTGAATATATCTTGGCCTCCATGCGAGCCCGTCTGTGTGTTCTCGCTCCTCGTCTCTCTCAAGGAACGGAGGGTTGGCCATTTTGCCATCAATTGAGATCGGTTTGCTCACACTCCTGTCCCACATGTCAGTGATATGCCAAGACGAGGTGCAGTGACTGAATGGCCATACGCGTACTTGGTTTTGCACCTTCATATACTACTCCTCCCTCCTTTACAGTTTAGAGGGTGCTCTTCATTATGATGCATTTCTCTCAATGCATTTCCACCACCAGAGACTTTAGACGCGTTTGGTTTAATGCTCAATTAATTAGGGCATGGTAACCGCAATTAAGTCCATAATTTTCTTTCGATGTACTACTACGGAGTGGAGTAAGTGCATGCATGTGTGTACCCGGGGTGGAAGCACTGCATGCATGTGTCTACGCATTATTTCCTCTAGGAATAGACGCCGTGCTATAACTACCAATGCTATTTTTCAGGCCGATCGCTAGTCGCCTTGGTCCCATAGATTTTTTCTTTTTTCTAAAGCGCGCTATATAAAACAGTGATGGATGGAGTAGTATGAGCTGATTCAAAGAAGAGCGTATTGATGGTTGCTTCTTCCGAGCAACTTACACTGGGAAAGGTGGGACTTATGATTTGACTGCTCATTACTCACTATTAATGCGATGCAACGACCGGGTTGAGTCTCCCATGCGGTTGTGCACTACCCCCTCGGCTCTTAAATACACTCCGGAGTATTTGTCTTTCTAGAGATTTCAACGAGTGACTACTCAAATATTTGTCACTTTAGAGATTCAAATGGACTACTACATACATATGTATATAAACATATTTTAGAGTGTAGATTCACTCATTTTGCTTCGTATGTAGTCACTTGTTGAAATCTCTAGAAAGACAAATAGAGTATTTAGGAACGGAGGGAGTACACATACAAAGCAAAATGAGTGAATCTACACTACAAAAAAAAGTCACATCCGTGACATTTTGGGCTGAACCAATTTTTTTCCTGTGATACATAGACACTTCTATGATGATATTTGTGACAAAACCCGGTATCATGATAGATGTGGTGGGCTCCTACTTCTATGACAAAAAATCATGACAGAAAATGAGCTTTTCTACCCGGGCGGGCCGGAGATGCAGCTGCATGACATTCTTTGGGCCGTCCATGATGAAAAAAATCGTGGTAGAAGTGAGGGCGAGGAAAATTTTGGGGAGTTCCCGGTTACGGTGGGAGGTCGGGGGCCGAGCGATGCGCGTTTCTCTCGTACACGTACGCGCGTGTGTGCAAGGCGTTGGCTCTTACTGAACCCGAGCGAGGCGTTGGGCTCTAACTGAACCCGAGCGAGGCGTTGGGCTCTAACTGAACCCGAGCGATTGCACTGCTGGCTACGCGTTACTGAACCCGAGCGATCGATCGATGGCTGTTAACGAAACCCGATCGAGCGTTTCCTTCGCTACTGCTTCTAACTGAAGCCGATCGATTGGATGAACGGCGAGTGTTGTGGGGGGGTTTGGATGAACAGTGAGCGCTGGCGTTGCCTCTGGATGAACAGGACCCCGTGGGGTGGAGGGCTGGATGAACAATAGACCGTGGAGGGGTGCCCATGGAGGGGTGGTTGAACAGGACCCCGTGGTGTGGAGGGCTGGATGAATAGTAGACGGTGGAGGGGTGCCCGTGGAGGGGTGGTTGAACAGTAGCCGGTGGAGTAGCGCACGGTGGAGGTTGGATAAACAGGAGCCCGTGGAGGCTGGAGGAGGTGGACGGTAGCCCATGGAGGCTGGAGGAGGTCGACGATGGAGATGAACAGTATCCCGTGGAGTCCCATTTTGCAGTACGCTACACCCCTCCCGATCAACATGACCCCCGTTTCGACTGTAGGAGGTCCGTTTCCTCCGTTTTGCGGTACGCCACACCCCTACCGATCAACAGGACCCCCGTTTCGATCGTAGGAGGTCCGTTTCCTCCGTTTTGGGGTACGCCATACCCCTCCAGATCAACAGGACCCCGTTCCGAACGTAGGAGGTCCTTTTCCTCCGTTCTGCGGTATGCAAGGCCTTGTTTCCATCGCCTGTTCCGTCCAAGCCCTCCCGATGAACACGACCATGCATTCCGTTCCGACCCAGCCGGTTGGCTCCCACACGTTCCGTTCCCTCCCGATGAACACGACGCAATATGTTCCCTCCCCATGAACACGACGCATTCCGTTGCCTCCCCATGAACATGACGCATTCCATTGCCTCACCATGAACACGACACGATGTTGTTTCTCCGTTCCGACGCAGCCATGTACAAGAGCCCTCGCCGTACGTATGCGCGAGTAGGCGTTCGAGACCCCGCACGTATGTACACATACGTGGCCGTATTTTCTTTCTTGCACACTGGCCTCTGTACGTACGTGTACGTGCTACATGCGCGCCTCTACTCCGACACGTGCACGCCTATACTCTGACACGTGCGCGACTCTACATCAACCTGTATGTACGTACACGTTCATGACCAGAATGACAATGCTACATACGCTTCGACCAGGTGGGTCCCGACTGTCAGGCACTTCCTTGCCTGCGAAGATGTAGCTGGTGGGTTCCGGCAGTCAGGGGGGCGAATGGTTTTCTTTGCCCGGACGCACTTCCTTGCGTGCGAAGATGTAGTTGGTGGGTCCCAGTAGTCAGGTGGGCGAATTGTTTTTTTGCCCGGACACACTTCCTTGTGTGCGAAGATGTAGCTGATGGGCCCCAACAGTAAGGGGGAAACGTTTTTTTCGCGAAATACGGTGGCCCATCCGGTGGGTCCCCGCTGTCACGTGGAGGAATCATTATTATGCGCGTAATAAGGAGGCAATTCCTTGCTGCGGCCGTGGACCCAGCTGTCAGCCTCTCCACGTACAATCCACGTCCGATGGAAGTCGTTCCTTGACCTCGTTGACCACGCCGCGCCGAGAGCACCACGGCGGTGGACGACGGCGAGGCCTAGGAAGGGGATGACTCGGAGCCGGGGAAGATGCAACAGTGGATGCCCATGCGAAGAGGAGTACGAGGGTTCACTGGTTTGGCTGCGGTATGAGGCTGCTGTCGCCGCAGAATAACAGGGGGTGTGGGTGAGTAGAGGGATGGCCTGGCCAGCGGTGGGAGTAGTAGGGGGCGGTGAGGCCTCCGCGGCATCACAGCCGACCACGGGAGGCAGGAGCACGCGGCACGACCGGCGCTGGTTTGGGCGGCTGGAGCAAGAAGACCAGAGGTTGAAGAAGCACTACAGCTGTTGGATGAACATCGTACGGTAACAGGAGCTAGAATCGTACATATTGACTAAGTTGACAAAGCCCTCCATCCCCGTCAACTTGGTAGGCCCACAAGTCAGCCTCCCACTATGTTGGTTCCAGCTGGCAGGGGGAGTATTCATTTTTTTTGTGCGTAATAAGGAGGCACTTCCTTGCGTGCGAAGATAGCTGGTGGGTCCGACATGTCAGCGGGGGGCATGTTTTTTCATGAAATACAGAGGCCCTTCCGGTGGGTCCCAGATGTCAGGTGGAGGAATCATTATTTTGCGCGTAATAAGGAGGCATTTCCTTGTGTGCGGCCGTGGACCCAGCTGTCAGCCTCTCCACGCACAGTCTACTTCCGATGGTGTCGTTCGTTCAACATGTTGACCACGCCACGCCGAGCGCATCCAAGGTGGTGGACGTCGCCCAGGCCCGGGACAGCAATGAGCCGGAGATGAGAAGACGCGGGAGTATTGTCGCAGACGGAGAGGTGTACGAGGGTTAACTGGTTCTAGTGCGGTGTGGTTCGGCAGTCGGTGGAGAAGAACTGGAGGTGTGGAGGGGTGGAGGGATGGCCTGGCCAACGGTGGAGTAGCGCTTCATAGCAAAGCGTGCTAAGCAGAGCTGCTAGCAGGAGGAGGCGGGAGGTGGTCCCGGCGGAGCCGGAGGAAGAAGATGAGAGATTGAAGATGGATGTCAATCGTTGGATGTAAATCCAACGGCTAACATGTCAGAATCATTTGTTGACTAAATTGACAACGACTTGCGTTGGCTTCGACCTATTCGCCCACATTTCAGCCTCCAAAAATATGGCACGTGTTCAATCAATTTTTTCAGAATTTACAGTCTTTTTTTTGCGCGGTAGAATTTACAGTCAACTTGATCTTTTTTTGAATTACAACCATTAGCTGGGCTGGGTGAACAAATAATGTAGCGTCCATGCCGCCCATTTATTTTATTTTGAAAAAAATTACAGGCCATTTGCACTTTCTCGAAATACACGATTTTGCTGGGCTGATTCTAATTATAATTTTGGGTTGGGCCAGCAATGTTATCAAAAAATAAAAAGGGGCTGAGCATTTTGTTATAAATATATTTAAATAATAAGTGATATTATTACATTCGTCCTTAAATCTTACCAAGCTTTTGTACACAATCACTAGGATTTTCGTGCCGAAAAAATCCAGGTTTTTATTTGTTAAGAAATTATTTTTATAAGTTAATAAGATGTGGGATATTGTTTTCTTACATATGTAAGTCTCTGTTAAATATATGATGACAGTAAAAATAATATATAATAACATATAAAATAATTTAAATATATATAATATAGTTAGAATGGAAACATAAGTTGGACCTGGCGTTCCTATTCTTATATAGAAAAATAGAACAGACCTCTGCATTTTTTTCAAAAAAATACATAAATTGGGCTGCCAAAAATAAAACCTCAGATGGGAGGTCCATAGGCCGGTCGATACATGACGGCCCTAAGAAAATACAAACAGGCCTATGGACCTCCCATCTGAGGTCGTGGGTTGCGCATGTTAAAAATGAAAGCCTGGACGGGGCAGCCCAAAACCACGTCCAACACTTGCCAAAACTTCGTCCCTCGTTTTCTCTGTGTTTCGCACACTCGACATTGTGTGGGCATTTTGACTGTGCATCATATGAAGATGTGCTATGCATGAATGTTGATCAGCATGATGTTAACTGGCTGGTAGTTCCATTTTCTACCATGAATAAAACTTCCAACATGATGTTAACCATGTTTGAAAAGGCCGTGTTAGTATAAATGCTCTGCCTCTGAAAGTTGCAGTTTCTTATCTGAAACTGAACTTGCAGTTTCTTATCTGAAAGTGAAACTTGCAGTTTCTTCTCTGAGAATCACATTGTCTGCACTTTTATACTCCTATGAAACTACATTTTTTAAGTGCTAAAAATAGATCTCTAGAATTCATAAAATACTTCATATGCTCAATACTGCAAATCTGAAATTCAAAAGACATTCTTATCTGAAAGTACTCTCAAAATACACAACCCAAAACACAATTCACAACTTGCAAATACTGACAACCCTAAGCTCCTCTTGACAATTCACAACCTGCCCGACTATTGAGCTGGGGGGAGGGGGGCAGCCCCCTCCTATTCCTCGGCGGCAGACAGCCGCCCTGTGAGACGATGTGAACGGCGAGGGAGACAATGGCGGGGAAGCGTCGTCGGGCAACTGCTTTTCTCCTCTTGCAGTTGGGTTCTGTCGACAAAGACTCCACCGACTCGCTCTGGCAGGACACCCTCACAAACGACACCCTGTAGATGCTCAATCCTTCAATCTCTGGTGGATGCTCCATCTGGGATCGATACTCCCACCACCGCTCCCTCACGATCGGATTCGGTGAATCTGTTTGCTCCATGGCCCACAGGAGCAGCTCTATGTACTCCGGCGCGACTCCCTCTGGGAGTATCGCCGCCTTTTCGCTCTTTTGCAGATATTTGGCCATGGATGTCGCCGTCGCCGCTAGTTGGTCCTTGTTGTCAAACCAAGACTGTATATCCAACATCCTACCTAGGTTCACAGGGTCGCCGTCTGCGATCCTCACGTATCGGTTGTACTCCTCCATCGATCTACTTCTCCACAACACCTTCACTCGCCGGCGGTGGTTTTTGAATGGAAGAGGAGAGGAGCAGCACTGGTTTTGGATTAGAACGGGAGAGGAGCAACGCTGGTTTTGGACTAGAATGGGAGAGGAGGGGCGGTGGTTTTGAAATGGAAGAGGAGAGAAGCGGCGCTGGATTTAGATTGGAACAGGAGAGGAGCGGCGGTGGTTTAAGAGGAGAAGAGCGGCGCTGGTCTTGGAAGTATTTTTTTGTTGTTTTGCGTATTTTGGGTCAAAGTTTGACCACGTACTGTATTTGACAAGCAAAATGTGAATGCATGTCACTAAAAATTGTATCGTTTGGTTCATCTCTGAATGTACTTTCAAATTATATTATTTTTTGCAACGTATAATATATATTTTATGTGCGAAAATCATGGTCAATTATGATCCAGAATAAAAGGGAGACTAGTTAATGTGGGGTCGCTTTCTTAATTGAAGGGTAAATTGATTTTGATATTGATCCAGTCACAGCGCGCTGGCCATCTCATCCAATCCTAAATCACTGCCGCACGCTCCTCTCCCTCTTCTCCATTGCAAAACCACCTCCTCTCCTCTCCATCATCTCCATTGCAAAACCACCGTCTCGCCTCTCCCTCTTCTGATCTTCTCCATTGCAAAACCACCTCCTCTCCTCTCCATCATCTCCATTCCAAAGCCATCTCCTCTCCTCTCCATCATCTCCATTCCAAAACCACCGTCTCGCCTCTCCCTCTTCTGATCTTCTCC